>NC_054880.1:5723232-5870732 GCF_018320785.1 Cheilinus undulatus
GAGGTTTACAGCTGGTTCACAATGCTGCAGCACGACCTCTGACCCGGATGAGACGTCGTGACCACATCTCTCTTCTCTCCACTGACTTCCTGTCAGTTTGAGATTTTTAAAACGACTCGTGTTTTAAACTTCGGGCTCGTCTTCATCCGTCTGAGTTGCTGCAGCAACATGCAAAAAGGGTCCTCATTTACTTTGCAGTTGCATCACTGTTGCTGTGGATTATGGTAATACCCTAGATGTCAGACTGAAATAATATCAAACTTTCTAAACCTGATTGTGTGGAGTTTTATTTTGCATGTCAGCAGTTGGTCCTTTTTAAAACTGATGGGTAATGTAGGATAAGTCCAAGGGTTTAAAGGGTGTCATTGTGATTTCTGTTTCAATATTGTGGTGAATTTGTGGGTAATTCGGCCTCCAGTGTGACTGTAAAATGCACATGTGTAGAACCAGATTGTAGCGGCAGAGCCTTTGGAGGTTACAGATTAATCAAAGGTCATCTCAACCACAGGAAAATCCATGAGCAGCAGACTCAGGCCGTTAAAGTCTTCTGGACTTAATTGAAGAAAATCCAACAGTACTGACATCAGCAGCTGTGGATGTTTGACTCTGACTTTATCAAGATTTGAGCTTGGAGAGAGAGAGAGGGAGAGAGAGAGAGACATAAGGAGGGTAAGTGTGGGAGATTTGAGGATCGGACTCTCTGCTGGAGGAGCTCTGTTTTTGTCGCAGCCCGGCAAGGCTCCTCTGTGGCGCCGAGGATCAGCAGATAGACGAGGGCTCAGCTGGTGTGACCGCTGGCACAGAGCGGAGGGAGGAGAGAGAGACAAAGGACAGATGGAGGGATCACAGCGGATGAGGGAGAGAGAGGGAGAGGAGGGATAGGACTGGAGAGAAACATGTAGGAGGCAAAGGACAGTTTTTGTCTTTCTTTGGGGGGGTTTGGGTTGAAGAAGAAAAATGTCCGACTTTACAGACGTAAACAAACAGACTGGTTCAGACTCTTAGAAAATAACTGTTTGGGTTTCTAAGAGCTCGTTTCTATCTCCATGACGAGTGTCTCGGCTGAGTTTTTACACAGAAGAAGCCTTCTGCTAACATTAGGCTCATCTTCATTATTGAAGTAACTGTTGATATTTCAGCCACCTTTGGTGCACCAGGTCATTTCCGACCTTTTGCTGGATGGTCTTACTCCCTGTGCATGTATGCATCCTCATGTCCTCTGTTGTTTCTTCCTCATTCTTTATCCCTTCTTCTTCTGTGTGCACTAAAAACTCTGCACTCGTATTTCTCCTTAAAGAAGAAAACAGCATGAAAATGACACTATGAGCCGTGAAATTAACATCCAAAATGACAATGTTTAGAGGATTTTTAAGATGTGAGATAAGCTGCTAATAGGAGTGGGAGATAAACACTGAGGGATGGAGAGAGACAGAGACGGCTAAATGAGGATAAAACAAAGAGAGTTTCGGCATGTAGAGATGTCAGCGTGAGGAAAGCAGCCTGTTCAGATGACAGAAAGAAATAATCGTCTGCATGCAGACTAGAGGAGGAGAAATGTCAGTATTACAGACCGCGCTCCCTCCTTCTGTGTCGGCGTCTGTCTCCGTGTTCAGGTTTCAGACCTTCCTGTAATCCAGCTTTACGTCTGCCACGCTGTCACTGCACCTGTAATCTGCTTCCTGCGCTCCTGTAATCTCGCTTTAACTCTGCTTATCTTCTGCCTCACGCCTGGGGAAATCTCAGACGCTACCTTCACTCAGAAGTAAAAGAGAACTAATGCTGTTCTCTGCATTAGGACCATTTTCCTTCATATCTTTAGATCCAGACGTCTCTCCCTGATCTAACAGGCCGATATTTCTTCATCCCCTCTGAGGGGTTTTATTCATTCGCTTCTTTGCTTTTGTTCCAGGGCCGAGAGATCAAACCTGACCTCTTTGACCTTTAGTCAGTTCTTTTTTATTTAACTACAGACATTAAAAACATTCATTTTCAACTGTTAAGATACACTATATTGCCAAAAGTATTCACTCACCCATCCAAATAATTAAAATCAGGTGTTCCAATCACTTCCATGGCCACAGGTGTATAAAATCATCACCTAGGCATGCAGACTGTTTCTACAAACATTTGTGAAAGAATGGCTCACTCTCAGGAGCTCAGTGAATTCCAGTGTGGTACTGTGATAGGATGCCACCTGTGCAACAAGTCCAGTGGTGAAATTCCCTCACTCTTAAATATTCCACAGTCAACTGTCAGTGGTATTATAGCAAAGTGGAAGCCATTGGGAACGACAGCAACTCAGCCGTGAAGTGGTAGGCCACGTAAAATGACGGAGCAGGGTCAGAGGATGCTGAGGAGCATACTGCGCAGAGGTCGCCAACTTTCTGCAGAGTCAATGGATACAGACCTCCAAACTTCATGTGGCCTTCAGATTAGCTCAAGAACAGTGGTACAGAGCTTCATGGAATGGGTTTCCATGGTAACAGCTGCATCCAAGCCATACGTCACCAAGTGCAATGCAAAGCGTGGGATGCAGTGGTGAAAAGCACGCCGCCACTGGACTCTAGAGCAGAGGAGATGTGTTCTCTGGAGTGACAAATCGTGCTTCTCCATCTGCCAATCTAATGGAAGAGTCTGGGTTTGGTGGTTACCAGGAGAATGGTACTTGTCTGACTGCATTGTGCCAAGTGTAAAGTTTGGTGGAGGGGGGATTATGGTGCTTGTTTTTCAGGAGCTGGGCTTGGCCCCTTAGTTCCAGTGAAAGGAACTCTGAATGCTTCAGCATACCAAGAGATTTTGGACAATTCCATGCTCCCAACTTTGTGGGAACAGTTTGGGGATGGCCCCTTCCTGTTCCAACATGACTGTGCACCAGTGCACAAGGCAAGGTCCATAAAGACATGGATGAGAGAGTCTGGTGTGGATCAACTTGACTGGCCTGCACAGAGTCCTGACCTCAACCCCATAGAACACCTCTGGGATGAATAAGAGCGGAGACTGAGAGCCAGGCCTTCTCGTCCAACATCAGTGTGTGACCTCACAAATGCGCTTCTGGAAGAATGGTCAAACATTCCCATAAACACACTCCTGAACCTTGTGGAAAGCCTTCCCAGAAGAGTTGAAGCTGTTATAGTTGCAAAGGGTGGACCCACGTCATATTAAACCCTACGGATTAAAAATGGGATGTCACTTGAGTTCATATGCGAGTCAAGGCAGGTGAGTGAATACTTCTGGCAATATAGTGTATCTAGGGATGAAACCACCATTAGTTCTAATGTATGCAATAATAAAATTACACCCAAAATTAGAAATACAGCTCAACTTGTATAATGAAAATGTTAAAATCAGTGTTTTAAAAACATGAGAAATACTTCCCAGAGCACGCATAGTAGATACCCCAGCAGTGGGCAAACATGATAGAGAAACATCTAGGGTGCCCTTTAGGAGGAGATAAATGATAATGTCCTCTAGGTTTCCCTACCAGTGGGTACAAGATGATAAAGTGCCCTCTACAGGACTCTACTAGTGGGGGAGAATGACAAAGTGCACTCAAGGTCAGTTGCTAGACACTGGGAGGGGGGTCGCAAGATGCCTTCCAAAAAACAGAGGGCATTTTCAAATGGTTTTAAGTTGTATATTTAAACTTTCTTTTTGTAGAACCGTGCATATTATTGTGTCAATTTTAAACAAAAACTTGGTTCTTTGGTGAGATTTATGCACAAATTTAAAAAAACCCTTCAAATGCACGTCTGCATAGGACTGTTCTTGAGTGTGCACGGCTGTGTTCAACTATGCTGCATTCTCTCTCAGGGACAGTGGGAGTCCCCGGTCTCCATCACCATTAGTTTGGGGGTTATGGGCTGAAAAGTTTGAACCCCTGCTCTGGGTTGCCCTACGATTGGGTACAAAATGATAAAGTGCCCTCTAGGATTCCTTTCTAATTGACAGAACCTAATGAAGTGCCCTCTTGAGCAAGAGTTACCAAACTTTTCAGCCATGGACCCCCAAAAAACAGGGTCAGGGACCAGTTTCCCCCATTGGTGTGGTTGTGTGTGCAGTGGTTATACTGTGTTGAATAAACACTACCTCTGCTGCTCAGTGAGAGGACTGATCCACAGTTGCTGTAGATGTGCTTGTACCTTATCCTGTTGAAAACATGATTTTTAGCTCCTGTAGATTCCTCAGACGATTCGAGAACAGACTTTGTAAAAGCGTAGCCCTGATCCATCCACACATGGCGCCTTTGTACGGGGTCAGTAGGTCAAACATGTTGCTGACTGCGATTCAGAGTTCCTTTATTTAGTAAAAATCCAGTCGCAGATCTCTGGCTCTCGCTCTGACTCACCTTTAGAAATCTTTTTCTCCTCTCAGTCCAACGGCTCTCTCTTTCATCCTCCATAAATCTCTCTGCAGGTTCCTCTCTCCGTCCTCCTCTCACTCTCTTGAACTTCCAACCCGTTTTTTTATTCTGATGGATTCGTCTTTCATTACCCGCCGTGACGCCCTCGCCCTCCCGCTGCGCCCGGAGGATCAGGTACATGAGTCTGCTGTGTGCAGAGCTAACAGAACAGGAGCAGATATTTAATTCACGCCCTCTTCTTCTCCGTCTGATTGTTGAGTCAGGAAGAACGAGAAAGAGACTGAATGAAAACAGGAGAAGTTGGAGAGTTTGAGGAGAAGGATGAGTACAGGTCAGAAAGGTGATTAAATATGGACACAGCAGAGGTCCTTACCTGTTTATTAAGCAGCCATCAGTGCTGAGAGGTGTAAAAATGCTCAGATAAGGGCTCGACTTCTTTAACCACCAGCCTCTGTGGCTCGTGTTCTCAAACAATCCTCTGAACCTGTGTTTGTTAAGGTCTACATGCGTTTGTCTGGGAAATCCTCGTCGTTACCTGCCAGTGTGAAGTCACGGCGCCTTCAGGGACGCTCCGCACCGTCATTATGGCTTTTTGAGTGTCGCAGCGCGGCCCCATGTTGTACCCATAATCCCTCTAATGACCGTCCTCTCAGGTATTACGGCTCGGCTGGTGTCGACCAGGCAAACAACATCAGAGAGATTGATTCCTCATAATGGGTCATTTCATAATGGAGGGAAATGGGCGGGCGAGCAAGGCCGAGATGGACAGGAAGAGAGGGAGGAGACGGAGGAGAGGTAAAACAGACAGACGATGTTCTTATGAAACGAGGTTTATCATCTTCTTAAATCTGGGCTCTGCTGTTTATCAGGTGTGAGAGTTTTCAGGGTGACGGGGTGAGACTTTTATTCTAAATGACTGTCTTTAATGTCCACGGATGTTTTAGTCGTTTACTGAAAATACTGGGAGAATTTGCTACCAACTTTTCTAGAATTTTCCTGGAAAGTTTTGGGACATTTCTTGGAAAATTTCAAGTATTTTGGAAAATACTTCTGTCCTTTGGAAAGTTTCTTTGGATTGCCTTGGATTTTTTTAGTAGTTTTTTGGGGATTTTTGAACATTTTCATGCAAATTTGGGAAATGTATTTGCAGTTTTGGGAAATTTATCTGATTTTTTGAGGGGGAAATTGTTCTGAAAGTTTTAGGTATTTTCAGTGAGACTTGGAAAGTATATTTGTTGATTTTGGGAGGAGGATTCCTTTGACATTCCTTTATTTTGGGGGGATCTCTTGGGGAATTTGCTTTGAAATATTAGGGGGACTTCCTTGTGGGTGAGACTAAGTATATGTTTTGAAATTTTTCAAAGAAAGGTTTATGGTTCACAGAAATTTTAGGCAGCTCCTTTGAAATTTTGGAGAATTTTTGATGCTGTTGGACATATTTTTTGTCCAAATTTAATTCCTGTTCAAAGACAAGGCTAAGCTTATCAGATCCTACTCATCCCAAAAAAGTGGGAGAAACTAGACATGCATCCCAAACGGCTCAGGTCTCAGGATCCAGGCGTGAACTCAGCTGCAGATCCAGAGAGGTTGGAGGAAGCAGCTTTGTTATCCTAGGTGTGTATCAGCGTACATTCTCTTCAGTCTGTTATTTTCACGTTGGATCTTATTTTTCTAACAGACTGAACTCCAGACGGATCTGGGAACGTCCCTCCTCCACACTAACCGCCCAGAGAATGCTGCATGAAAGAAACTAATGGAGGATCTAAGTATTCCCACAACATCAGAAATGATTAAAACAGGTGGTTTACAGACAATGACAGGATGGTTCTGGAGTGGTCGAGGCAAAAACCAGATCTCAGTCTGATAGAGCAGAGGTCATCAAGTATCTTTGCACAAGGGCCAGAGTCAGTCTCGACAGAAACTCTGGGGGCCGGACTTTCACATAAACAAAACTTGAATAAATATTTTGGTCCGACTGAAATATTATTGTAGTATTATTTGTATTTTCTTTCAGAACTCAGGACATTTTTAGGTGTTACCAGTGAGATCTATCCTTATTCTCTATAATACAGCAGAACACAAGGAGACCATCCTGACAACAGAACTGGCTGAGGCCTAAAAACCCCAGAGAATGGGCCCTCCACAGTTGTGATTTAGTACCAGTATTAACTCATTTTTGACACTTTTAACCCCTTTTTTATACTTTTTGCCCCTTTTTTGCTTCTTTTACCCAACATTTTGCAAGATTCTAACCCCTTTTGAATCACATTTTCTGCCCATTTTAGTCCCTTTGTGCCACCCCACGACCCATTTTGCCACATTTCAGCCATTTTTGCTACTCTTTAACCCCTTTTCACCACTTTTTCTGGTCATTTTTGCAGCACCTCTGCCAACCTTAACCCTTTTTAAAATATCTACTAATTATGACAGTAAATTTCAGTAAAAACAGATTAAATGTGAAGTCATTTTAAAACTATGTCAGTGTTAATTGTTTGTGGGGTGGATTTAACAGCTGCAGATATTTAAAGCCAAAGGATACTCTTAAAACCACAATTTCTTCTTTTTTTCCCTTTTCTGAATTTAATGATTTTTGGGGGCCGGACAGGAAGCTTTAGGGGGCCTGATATGGCCCCCGGGCCGCCTGCAATAGAAGATTTGTGGTTGGGTAGTTTACACCCATGTATTCCAGTACAACCTGACAGAGTTTGAGCAGTTTTGTGAAGAAGAATGGAGTAAAATCGTCCAGATGTTTTAGAGGACATTCTGCATTTACTTGCACTGGTTCTGTTTGAGCCTGTTCTTCTGCTGCTGGTTGAATCAAACTTCTGCAGCAATCTCAAACTTTTCTGGCATGTTTAAATGAAATAAAAGTTGAAACTAGGAGTAGGTGAAGAGGACGAGATGGAGGGACGTCAGGATGGAGGAGGCAGAGATATTAAATGTGTTTGGCAAATGATAACTCTAGATTTGGCTTCTGCAGCCCGCTCGTAATGAGCAGTTACTCTATATGTGTGAGTGTGTGCAGGCTAAATGATGTGTGTAAGGGTGATTAATAAGAGAGCTGGCATTTAGCGGCCTCATATCTGACTGGTTTGGATAATTACACCAGGAGGGAGCGCAGAAAGCAGGACTTTATCAGCCCGTGTGGGAGTCGGAGCATTTTGCCTTTTTCATTTTTTTTCTGCCTCTCCACTTAAACGTCTGCCAGTTCACCTCTGTCATTTATTATCCCGAGTTATTATTGTCAGAGCCGCAGAGACGTGGAGGTGAAGAGGAGGAGTATTTATAGGTGTATTATCCTGGAAAACACTTAAAGTTAATTCTGCTGAGACGCCGGCATGGATGAAGAAGAAGAAAAAAAGGTTGTAGGGAAATGAGATGAACAATTATTTTTAATGACGACAAAAAAGCTGCAAAATGCATGAATCTGGAGGAGGTTAACAGGTCACAGCACATTAATTTTTAGCTAGCTCACGTTTTGAAAGAGCTGTTGTAAACCAGAGAGAGTGCCTGGTCTGCATCTGTGCTGTAGACCCTCAATATCAGGACTGTTACAGCGGTGGGTCCAGAACGGCATTATCAGTGGAAATGCTTTTTCCTAAAAAAAAATGGAAGTGCATTCTTCATAAAAACATTGGGTTATAGAGCCACTCAAGGGTATGGAGGTGGAACTGATGCATGAAATAATGACCGTTGACCTCTAAACCCATATCAGCTCAGCCTAAAGCAAATAATATAATGTCAGATATGGCTAAATTCTCTTAATGCAAACATACTCAATGTGCAGAGTATGTGAAATTAAAGGGTCACAGGCTGTACAATTTACAGGCAAGATTCCCAAAAAAGTTGTGACACTGTGTAGCATCCATTCTCCTTTAAACAACAGTCTGTGAACATCTGGGAAGTGAGGAGAACAACTGCTGGAGTTGTAGGAGAGGAATGTTGTCCCATTCTTGTCTGATGCTGGATTCTGGCTGGGTCTTGCTGCTGGATTTTCCCCTCTATGATGCTCCAAATATTTTCTATTGGCGAAAGGTCTGGGCTCTAGGCAGGTCAGTTCAGGACTCTTCGCCTATGAAGCCATGCTGTTGTGACAGATGTGGTATGTAGCATGGTCTTGCTGAAATAGTCAAGGCCTTCTCTGACAGAGACGTTGTCTGAATGGGAGCATATGTTGCTCTAAAACCCCTCTCTACTTTCCAGCATTGATAGTTCCTTTCCAGATGTTAGAGCTGCCCACGCCATAGGCACTAATGCAACCCCATACCATCAGAGATGCAGGCTTTAGACCTGAGCCAGGAGAACAAGCTGGATGCTCCTCTTTCCACAGGACACAGCGTCTGTGGTTTCCTCTGACCACAGAACAGTTTTCCATGTTTCCTCAGTCCATTTTAAATGAGCTTTGGTCCAGAGAAGACAGCGGTGTTTCTGAATCCTGTTCACATATGGCTTCTTCTCGCCATGATCCAGCTTTAACTGTCATTTGTGGATGACATGGCTAACAATGATTTTTGGAAGTGTTGCTGCCATCAAATACAAAATGAGCTATTATTTTTCTTGAAATGGTAAAATGTCTATTATTTATGTTCTTCTGTGAAAAAAATATGGGTTCATGAGATTTGACAATTACATGGTGTCCCAACTTTTTTGGAATGATGGTTGTAGTTTATAGCCCTGGATGTGTTTTTGTTAAGCCAAGTAAAAAAAAACAACATAACACACAATCTTCTAGTTCTTTTATATGGCCACAGTGTAACAATGAAGTGGGCAGAGGCCGTATTACCGTATTACACACAGGCTGTGCGTAATACAGTATGCCTCACTGGAACAGCAGTGCAGCCGTACCAGTGAACAGTAATTTAACTTGAGTGATTGAAAACATTGTCTAGAGCATATTATGTGTCCTCTAACGTGAGATAGATGGCTGTCGACAGTGCACCAGTTTCGCGTAAGCAGCTTTTTAAACCTATTTAATGTAGTCATAGCAGGGCCCTGGGGCCCCCAATGTGAACCCATCCTAAATGTCCAAACTCAACTCTCAGCTCTTTTAGAAAAATTTACTTCCATAAAAAATACTTCCTCCAAACTTGAAGAGAGTTTAAATTTGAGCACCTACAGTGAAGTTATCATGAAGAAGTCAGCGCTGCGCTGTAGATCATAAAGACTTTATGGCACCAAATGCAGATTTCCTCTTTCTCAGCAGCTCCAAAGACACTCCAATATTTTTTTTTTATCCTCTGTGGAGTTGAATGGTTCAGATACAGTTCACCAACAGAAAAAAGTGTCACTTCTTTAACAGCCACATCAGGAGGAAGAGCTCCCATTGTTTGTGACTTCCTCCTTTATTCATTAAAGTTCATTTAAGGCTTATTCTGCTCCTGTTTGCTGAGAATGGCCGGACTCTTAAGTGGAGAGAGGGGCAGTCAAACAGAGCACAGTAATCATCGGTTTATCATCAACACCGCTGCTCTTGGAAAAACAATTTCCCCAAAAGCGTTGCAGTCTGGGTAAACGCAGCCCTTCTCCTCACTGACACATGTGATTAACGGCGGATGTCTCCGGATTGACAGGTCTGCTTTTTCTGCCTCTTTGCCGTCTCTGAGCGTTAACGTTAACACTGCCACTTTTGGGGGACAAGTCCTCCCCCCTCTGCGCTCCTCTTTCTTCACAGTAGAAGTGCTGACAGCTCAGGGAATTATAACTCCTGCACACATAATGACTGTAACCTTTCTATACAACGTGCTCAAAGCTCTCGCTCTATTCAGCATCTGTTCTCACTTTTCATTCAGCCATAATTGTCAGGAAACCGTTCCCTTCTCCTGAGATTGAAAAAAGCATCAACACCATGCTGCTAAAAGCAAATATGGAGGAGCAGAGGGTTTAAAAAGAGCGGGTGGTTCTTAGATTGAACAGGCGGAGAAATCAAAGGCACAGACATGGCTAAACAAGAGAGGTGGAGGCAGATTAGTGTCCACAGGAGCTAACAATGAGGGAATATTACCAACAGCAGGAGTCTTATTTATGACAGGAAGTCAGAGGAGGGATGCTAAAACACATGCAAGCTGCAGAGATGATCTTATAACTATGAAGACAGAGCCATTGTTTTTATCATTCTGCTTCTATAAGTAACTCTAGATTTGAAAAAAAGAAATCAAGATGTGACTGAAGTCTAGACTTTCAGCTTTCATTGAGGGGGATTCATAATGAAATGGCATTTACAATTGAGGAATTAGGGCCAGTTCATTACCTGTAACTGCTTAAACTCTGGAGTCCACTGACATGACAGAATTTTTATTTTCCTCTCTGGAGACACTTTGCCAGACCTTTACTAGTCTGTCTTTCATATATTCAGATAAGGCAGCACCAACGTCTTCTCTCTGGGCAGAATCTCATTGACTATTTTACTTGACTATTTCAGCAAGATGATGCTAAATCACATACCACATCCATCACAACAGCAGGACTTTACAGGAGAAAAGTCCAGGACCTTAAATGGTCTGCCTGCAGTCCAGACCTTTCACCAACAGAAAACAGCTGGAGCATCATAGAGGGAAATTTCCCAAAAAAAGACCCAGCTAGAATCCTGCAGCAAACAAGAATGGTACAACATTCCTCTCCCAAAATTCCAGCAGCTGTTCTCCTCACTTCCCAGATGTTAACAGACTGTCATTTAAAAAAGAGTAGACGCTACGTACACATTGATAAAGACGGCCCCGTCACAACTTTTTTGAAATGAGTCGATGCCATCAAATTCATGAGATGGTAAATGTCTCAGTTTCATCATCTGGTAGGCTGTGTTGTTTTTGTTCTATGGGTTTATGAGATTTGATAGTCTTTGCATTCTGTTTTTATTTACATTGTACACAGCGCCCCAGCTTTTTTGGAATTGTTTTTTCCGCTGTGTTGATAATACGTTTGAAGACTGACTAGTGTTGCCAGTGGTTTAAAGGTATTTGTCTGTATTGTGATGTGAAATGTTCAGCTGAAACTGAAGCCTAAGGAGTGTGGGTTAACCCGGCGCTGTCCATGGTGCTGAAACAGAGCAGACTGGCAGACTGGAAGGTCAGAAATATTCTGAGGATTAAGATGCTTTTAATGGTGGAGGCCCAGTTTGCTGAGTTAAGCTATGATAACCACATCCTACTTTTAACCTGAATAATAACCACTCTAATCAGAGCAACTAAACATGAATGCCATTTATTTATGCTGATGGACGATAAAGCCGTTCTCACTGCGTACAACCCTTTATTACCTCCAAGGAGGTTATGTGACTGGGAGGGTTTGTTAGTCTGTTAGTTTGTTAGCAACATAACTCACAAACTTATGGATGGATTTTGATTAAATTTTCAGATTTTCAAATGTCAGAAATGGCATAAGGAAGAACTGATTAGATTTTGGGGGTGATCCGGATCACTGTCTGGATACAGGAATTTTTTACTTTTGGATAATAGGGCTAATGGTGGAGGTCTGCGCTGTTACCACTTTACACCAGGAGATGGCGGACATGAGTTACTTCTATCCCAGCAGCCTTTGTGGGTGTGTTTCTATTCAAAGTTTTGGAGTTTATAGAGTTTGAAAGACACAGGCCCGGTCGAGGAGACGAGTCGGAGCGTAACAGAGAGAAAGACAGCCAATTGTAGCGAGAATGCTCACAATGCTGGGAGGAATAGAGGAATATTCACCCTCTGCCATGACTTTCAGTGAGACCATGGGTGAGACTGTCAGTGCATCTGTTGGCACCGACAGGCAATGCTTCCACCATGACGGTCCACACATAGCGAAACCTTTGCTTTACCTGACCATGTTTCCACCCCACCGGGGAGGGAGTAATCAGAGAACACTGTGGCAGGGGACACATGGGGACATGGTGGGGGGATCTTGGGAGGGGTTCAAAACACCGCGAATAGTGACGGAGATTGGGAATGATAAACATGGGGGAGGTAGACAAGTGGTAGAAGCCTAGAGTAGAAGCCATGGGAGAAAAAGCACAGCCAATGGTGGTGAAGGCCGCCTGGTGATGTCAGAATATGCAAATTAGATGACTGAATTTACTTGGGTCATACTGAAGATTTTCTAAAGGATTCTTTACTATTGGGAGATAGGGCTAATGGTGGAGGTCTGCAGTCTCTGAGAGCTTTTCTAGTTAACACTTAACACCCTTTAATTAACTTTTGATTAGTGATCTGAACAATGCACAGAACCATTAGGAAAGAAATGTAGAACTTCAATAACTTGGCCATGATGTTCACGAATGCCAGGATGCAAGGACATAAAATAGAAGAAACTGAGACAACTTCTTCAGAAATAGAGTAAAAATATAAATACTTGTGTTTGGGAGAAATGGTAAAAATGGGTTAAAATTGTCATAAAGGGCAAAAAGTGTTTTTTATTTTTCTTTTTAAATCGGCTCAAGGAAGTGGAAAAAAGTGGCAACATGGGTTAAATGTTGCAAAAATGATCAAAAATGGCCACTTTTATCCAGTTTTTCCCACTTTCCCATTTGTTGCCACTTTCCCCCATTTAAGCGAACTTTCACTGTTATATAACACTTGTTTCCTATTTTTTTGCCCATTTATTGCCACTTCCTTTTGCCTTTTTTTTCTCTTTCATTTTTGCCCTTTTAAACCACTTTTCACACATTTTTTGCCATCAAATACCACTCGTTTCCTATTTTTCGCCCATTTTATAGTGTAATGAAAGTTGGCACATTTACCAATTTGGGTTTAATTTGTATTGATCCAGGCCTCCACTGAGAAACATAAAGATCTGTCACCAGTTCAGCTCCGTTACTTGCAAACATAGATGTGAGATCAGTGACTCTTTTTAAATCGGCTCAAAGAAGTGGTAAAAAGTGGCAAAACAGGTTAAACATTGCAAGAATAGTCAAAAAGTCAAAATATGGGTGAAACATGGCATAAGTGGACTAAAAGAAAAAAAACTGGCAAAACTACAAAAAGTGGCAAAAAGAAACTAAAGTGGGTCAATAAATGTTTAAAAAGTGTCAGAAATGGGTGCAAAAGGGCAAAAATGGGATTAAAGTGGCAAAAAAGTTTTTTATCAGTAGCAAAAATGGGCAAAAAACAGCAGAAAATGGAAAAAACTGGCAAAAGGCTGTTTTGGAAGAAAAAAAGTGCAACAAGATGTTCAGAAATGGGAACAAAAAGGTTAAAAAAATCATGAAACATGGGCAAAAAGAGGCAGAATTTGGTGAAAAATGGTAACACAATGGTCAAAAAGTGGCATAAATGGGAAAAATGCCTCAAAGTCACCAAATCGGGTGAAACGTGTTCATAATTGGACAACAAGTGTCAAGAAATGGGCAGAGATATTTCAAAAATGGTCTAAATGCAGCAAAAACTGACTAAATTGACAAACATGGAAAAAATAAGCTAAAGTAGGTGAAAAGTTGGGGCAAAAAAAATGTTTAAGACAAGTGTCAGAAATGTGTGCAAGGGGCAAATTGAGATTAATGTTGCAAAAAATGTTTTTTTTTTTAATTGGTAAAAGATGAGAAAATAGGAGCAAAAGTGGGAAAAAAACAGCAGAAAGTGGAAAAACTGGCAAAAATGAATGACAAAAGGCTGCTAAAGTAAGAAAAAAGTGCAAAAAGACATTGCAGAAATGGGCATAGAAGGTAAAAAAAAAAGTGAAACATGGGCAGAATTTGGTGAAACTTGACAAACATGGGAAAAAGATAGGCAAAAAAAAAAAATGGGTTAAAAGTGGCAAAAAGAAGCTAAAGTAGGCAAAAACTTGGGGCAAAATTGTTTAAGAAAAGTGGCAAAACCAGGCAAAAAGCAGCAAAAGTGGCAAAACTGGAAAAAGATGTTGCAGAAAACGTTGCTTAAGTAAGAAAAAAAGTGCGACAAGATGCTGCAGTAATGGGCAACAAAGGTGAAAAAACAAAGAATGTGGGCAAAAAGTGTCAGAATTTGGTGAAAATAGGCAAACATGGAAAAATAATGGTGAAGTGGCACAAATGGGCAAGACTGGCTCAAAGTCACATAAATGGGTAAAATGTGGCATAATGGACAAAAAGCAGCAAGAAATGGGCAGAATTTGCAAAAAATGGGCAAAATCCAGCAAAAACTGGCAAAATTGACAAAAGTGGCAAAAAGAAACTAAAGTAGGCAAAAGTAGAGAAAATATTGTTTAAAAAAGTGTCAGAAATGGGGTAAAGGGGCAAAAGTGGGATAAAAGTGACAAAGAAGTTTAAAAAGTGTATAAAAAGGGAGAAAAGCAGCAAAAATGGGCAAAAAGGCTGCTTTAGTAAACAAGAAGTGAAAAAAGAAATGGGCAAAAAAGGTAAAAAAAAAAAAAAAAAGGTAAAAAAAAAAAGGAGAAAAGGGCAAAAAATGGCAGAATTTGGTGAAAATTGGCACAAATGGGAAAATGATAGGCAAAAAAACACAAAAATGGTATAAAATGTCAAAAAGCCTTGCCAAGTGAAAGTGGGACCAAGACAAAGCTGTGGGCCGGCCTGGACATAGCGCACTGCCACAACCAATATGGAGTCGATGTAGACGTACAATCCAGTTCTTCAGCTTAGCGTCTTCATGGATAACGTCTCAGACTGGGACCACAGCTTGATGACCAGTGTCCTGGTCCTCCAATCATGTTCAGGACTAACCTCACTGAGAATGAACAGGATCTCTCTGGAGCAGTGACATCTAAGACTGGGACCACACCTTGATGACCACGTCTATCATATTCAGGACTAACCTCACTGAGAATGAACAGGATCTCTCTGGAGCAGTGAGGTCTAAGACTGGGACCACACCTTGATGACCACGTCTATCATGTTCAGGACTAACCTCACTGAGAATGAACAGGATCTCTCTGGAACAGTGAGGTCTAAGACTGGGACCACACCTTGATGACCACGTCTATCATGTTCAGGACTAACCTCACTGAGAATGAACAGGATCTCTCTGGAGCAGTGAGGGAATCTAAACATTTCTGAGGTGAAGGACGTGTTTTAGGTTAAAAACATCTTTTAAATTCCAGAAACTCTCTGACGTCGGCTCCTCCCGTGGCTGCAGCGATGTACAGAAACACGCTTCCTTCAGGAATGATTGTCTCTCTCTTTCTGGAGATATTTATGAGCTGTCAACACGATTCCTGAATGCCAAGCTCACATCAGCGTGAGAATCAGAGCCGACACTGCTCACAGGAAACGTTAGTTGTTGAAGGGCTGGGATGTGGTGCGTCTGTACTTACTGATAGAAACAGTAATGGGCGGTGCCATTACTCTGACTCACCATATTACCGCCATTAGGCCGGTATTTCACCAGCAGGGAGAGAGCTGAGCAGCTGTCTGCTGCTCTCATCAAACAGGAATAATTCAGAGCCTCGGTGGACGCTGGAGACCGCCATGTGTGGGTTTCCTTCCACATGAGGAGCAGAGAGGCGTGCTGGTGTGTATGTTTGTGACTTCCTACTGTATGAAAGTGTGATTAAAGTCGGTGTGTGACACGTTTCCTGTCTGAGCGCGTGCGTGAGTATGAATGAAGGGGTTTGCCTGCCTGTGGGCGTGTTAGCCCTCGGTGCCTCATCTAATTAGCGCTGCCTGTGAATATTTAATGTCCGACAGCGGAGCAGTGGAGGATGCTAACACAGCTTGCTAACACGTTGGGATCACAGCGTCACATGGCTCCGTTTGGCTCCGCCCCTGTGGCGATTGTGACACCGTGCTGGCTTCCTGTGTTTGTCGTCGCTCTGATTTAACAAGGTTTAATGACAAGAAACAGTGTGGGAGGAGAGGAGATATTTAAACAGTCAGAAAAGAGCTGAGAGCAGTTTTAGCTGAGGAGAAGACACGTTAAAGGGAGATTCCGCTGTTTTTAGTAAAGCTGGGGTCTGATTTCACATGATTAAGGGCTGAGAGCTGGCTAATGTAAGGGCTGGGTTTTAACATCACATGCTGGACTAGTGGTTCTCAATAGATGGGTCAGGACCCAAAAGTAGGGCGTGGAGCTGCTTTTTGAAAAATAGAGTAAGAAATGCTATCATGATATGTCCGTGTACTCTAATGGGGAGTTGGCCACCCTGAGCAGCTCTAACAGCCTCCACTCTTCTTGGAAGGCTCGCTACAAGACTCTAGAGTCTTTCTGTGGGAATGTGTGCCCATTCATTCTGCAGAGCAGTGATACTCAACCTGTGGCTCTGAAGCCACATGTGGCCCTTTGGTGACTATTTGTGGCTCTTTAATGTCTTAATTTTAAATATTATTCCCCGAAACAACCTTTAAGGGGAATCTTTAATGCCCTTTTTCACAATTTTTCACCATTTTTTGCCCATTAGAGCTGCCTTTTACTATATACTGCTGTTCCCTATTTTTGACCTTTATTGCCACTTCTTTTTGCAACTTTGTTTTCCAATTTTTGCCACTTTTATCCAATTATTTTCTCATATTTTGCCACCTTTCACCCATTTAAGCTACCTTTTGCCATTAAATACCACTTGTTTCCCATTTTTGGCCTTTTTCACCTAATTTTTGCCATTATATACTACGTGTTTCCTATTTTTGACACTTATTGGGACTTCTTTTTCAACTTTTTTCAATTTTTGCCACTTTTATCCAATTTTTTCTCATTTTTTTGCCACCTTTCACCCATTTAAGCTACCTTTTGCCATTAAATACCACTTGTTTCCTATTTTGACAATTTTTGCAACTTTTTTCCCATTTGTTTCCCATTTTTGGCCTTTTTCACCACTTTTCACTCATTTTTTGCCTTTATATACTACTTGTTTCTTTTTTTTTTTTTGCCCTTTATTGCCACTTGTTTTTGCAACTTTCATTTCAATTTTTGCCACTTTTCCCTCCTTTAGGTTACCTTGTGCCATTAAAAAAATACCACTTGTTTCCTATTTTTGCCACTTTTATCCAATTTTTTCCCATTTTCCCTATTTTTTGCCACTTTTCGCCCATTAAAGCTACCCTTTGCCACTATTTAACATTTGTTTTCTATTTTTTCCCATTTTTTTCCCATTTTCGACACTTTTCATCCATCTGACCACCTTTTCCAATTAAAAATAACACCTGTTTCCTAATTTTTTGTCCATTTTATGCCAGTTCTTTTTTCCATTTTTTCCATTTTTGCCCTTTTTCACCACTTTTCACCCATTTTTTGCCATTAGATACCACCTGTTTCCTATTTTTTTTTTTTGCCCATTTTATAGTGTAATGAAAGTTGACACATTTACCGACTTGGGTTTAAATTTGACTGATCCAGGCCTCCCCACAGAGACATAAAGATCTGTCATCAATTCAGCTCCGTTACTCGTAAACATGGATGTGAGATCGGTTAGTTGATACGGAGTGGTAAAATAACTACTGACACCTCACCACTGAGGGTCATGAACAATAAACAATTAAGATTCCGCTGAGGTGCATCCATTCTGGAATTTAAAAATTCCTTTGAAAAGGTCTGGGAGGGGGGATCGGACCGCCCTCTCCCCCATTACGTCCAGGTCTTATTGCCTTCATTCAAAGCTCCCGTCTGAACCGTTTGGGCCCGGTTCAGAAAGTGACAGGACCAATCAGCAACGAGGGGCTGGTGCAAATATGGCGGAAGAGGTTAGCGTGGATGCTGCTAAAGCACCAGTTTTATCAGAACAAAAACGACAAAAGTCATGTACTGACATGTCTGCAGTCGCCATGGTTCACATTGTACAGCTCTCTATAGAGTTTACGCCTCGATAGCTGCTACGTCACGAGTTTTGTTGCCCGTAAAGACAGACAGAACGTTCATCAATCACCCTCCGAGGTTTTCTCAAAGGCTCTGCCTTTTCTCAAACACTGTCTATGAGAGGTTTTCCACAGGTTAGGTTTATTCATGATTGAGGTCAACAGCACTACATTACCCACAATCCTGAGTGTCACAGCAACACCTTTGATTGTCTAATCCTCCCTTTATGTGGAAGACTTCTGTTTCCATCTGTGGCTACTATTGCGTTTTACACTTTGAATAAAAGAGGATTTATACAGGAAAATGAAGATATACAGAGCAGGGGTTCTCAACCTTGGGGTCGGGACCCCCATGGGGGTCACGAGACACTGAGAGGGGGTCTCCAGTTGCCCTAAAAAACTAAGAATATTTTTTAAATTTCACTGTTGCTACTTTACATCAATGTTATCAAAATTTTAACCCCTTTTCATCATTTTTCCACCAATTTTAACACATTTTGACCATTTAACACCTATTTTTGTCAGTTTTAAACTCTTTCCACCTTTTTTTTGTCGGCCTGTTTTTGCCACTTCTAAACCAGTTCTCGACACTTAAGCCTAATGTTGCCTCTACTGACCCATTGCTGCTTCTATTAACCCCTTCAAACCACGTTTAACACTCAGTTTTTCCCATTTTAACCCCATTTCACCACTTAATATGCACATTTTTGCTAGTTTAACCAATTTCTGCCAATATCTGGGTATTTAATCTTTTCTCAGACAACCCGTTTTTGCCAATTTCTATGAATTTTTCATTCCATTTCACCAAATTTCTATCCACTTTTGCCATCTTTATTTTGGGGGTTCCCGGTCTGTGGCACCTTTATTTTGGGGGTTCCCGGTCTCTGGCACCTTTATTTTGGGGGTCCCCTGTCTCTGGCACCTTTATTTTGGGGGTCCACTGTCTGTTGCACCTTTATTTTGGGGGTTCCCGGTCTCTGGCACCTTTATTTTGGGGGTTCCCCGGTCTCTGGTACCTTTATTTTGGGGGTTCCCGGTCTGTGGCACCTTTATTTTGGGGGTTCCCCGGTCTCTGGTACCTTTATTTTGGGGGTCCCCTGTCTCTGGTACCTTTATTTTGGGGGTTCCCGGTCTGTGGCACCTTTATTTTGGGGGTTCCCGGTCTGTGGCACCTATATTTGGGGGGTCCCCGGTCTCTGGTACCTTTATTTTGGGGGTTCCCGGTCTGTGGCACCTTTATTTTGGGGGTTCCCGGGCTGTGGCACCTATATTTGGGGGGTCCCCGGTCTATGGCACCTTTTTTTTGGGGTTCCCCGGTCTCTGGTACCTTTATTTTGGGGGTCCCCTGTCTCTGGTACCTTTATTTTGGGGGTTCCCGGTCTGTGGCACCTTTATTTTGGGGGTTCCCGGTCTGTGGCACCTATATTTGGGGGGTCCCCGGTCTATGGCACCTTTTTTTAGGGGGGGTCACGGGCTAAAACGGTTGAGAACCCCTGATATAGAGGACCCATGCAGGTCAATAACTCGCCCTGTTTTAAGAAAGACACAGTCTCAGGCAGCATCACTACATTACCCACAATCCAGAGGATGACAGCGACGCCTGGTTGGTGGAGCTCAATGATAGACTTCCTTTGGTGGACAAGAACATGCTTTTATTTTGAAAGTCAGTACAGAAGTTCAGGCAGATCCAATGAACGACATTAAACATGAAAACAGGAACCTCCTGATCTATGAGTGAGTGAAAACAGACAAAGGAGTAGATGAAACACATGAAATGTCTGATCTCAGTCATCCCAAAAACAAATCTTCAGCTGCAGGTGTAAAAAGTTCTCCTTAACCAACCCCAAACTTTCCATACTAATGACTTATCCAGATCCAAACATGTGAAATATAGTCTAAAGTATGGATCTCCTGTCAGATCGGCTCCCTCTCTAAACGTATTCATCTCCATCAACAGTGATTAAAATGAATCACCTCCAGTTCATCTGTGGATGAGCTTCAGAAGCAGCCACTCTTCACTCCTCATCTTTCATTTTTAAACAGATTCATCTTCCTGTGACACCACTTACCTGCTGCACCTCCAGACCCACCCTCACGTGTTTGAAATTCGGAGCCGTTTATCATTCAGTCAACTTTACATGCGTTAGGTGGGTTACAGCGCAGAGACTAGATCCTCTATCCGGGTTTTTCTTCGGCCTGAGCCGCTCTGAGGTTTAACACCACCGCCTCTTTGTGCAGAAATGACACGGTCCACTCCGTCATCGCTCTTCATTTGCTGTTTTCCCCCTCTCCATATATCCGCTGCCTTCTTTGCAGCTCGTCCATCCATCTTCATATTCCTGCCTCAGCCTGTTTAAGTAGACGGAGAATAAAACAGGAAACAGAGGGAGGGGGAAGGTGTTTGTTGTTGTGATCCAGCCGGAGGGTTTTAAAGACACACAAGGTGCTGTTTCCTGTCCTGTTAGCTCAGGCTGAACTTTTAACACTGAATCTTCATCCATTAGACACTTTAGAGCCATGGCTCTCAACCTTTTTAGCCCGCGACCCCCGAAATAAAGGCCCCAGAGACCGGGGACCCACACAGCCAAACTGGGGCCCATGGAGGTCAGCAAAACCATGGTCCAATGTGAAGTTAAGCTGTGAAAACCATATTTTGTATTTGACCTGAACAATAAGCACTCTGGTCAAACAAACAAATATCTTTATTTATTTAATTGTGAAGTAAAAGGCCTTCTTTAAATGAAAATAATGTTGGTAAAAACTTAATTAAAGGGGCTCTATGTCAGATTTTTGCTTTAAAACTTGACTCCACTTACTGAGTTTATGTTTTGATACATAGTTCGAAAAATATCTTCAACACATAATGTCAGCTGTCTGATATCTGCGGTCGAGGCACCATTATCAGAGCAATGTTAGCCCTGTTGCTTCTGCTCTAAAACACATTCAATAGACATTACACACGTAAAAAGACAATAAAATTGATCAATGCTGCACTGAGTATCAAAGTTGTTCATTCATAGAAATGGTCGTGAAAATATCGTCCTTTTTTAATCGCCTCGTAAGAAACAATATTTAATTTTGTGCCATGTCCGCACTAGAGGTTCAGATATGCTTTATTCATTTCATTCTTAGTTGGTGGAACTGTTAAGTGTTACTTCACTTACCTCCTCTGTATACATGATGCTGGTAAATCACCGGATATTTTTCTAAATCTTGCATAGAGCCCCTTTAAAATGGGTTAAAAATGCTAAAATTGGTTAATAATGGCATTAAATGGTGGAAAAGGTGGTGAAATTAGATTTCTAAAGAATATATTAAGGTTAAAGTGACAAAAATGGGCCGAAAAAAGTGGTAAGAGGGGATTAAAACGTGGCTGAAAAGTGCAAAAAATTAGTGGAAATTAGGTGGAATGTGATGAAAAATTGATATAAGCTAGCAACACATGGTTAACTGTGTAAAATGGGCAAAAAAAAGGTTGTATAAAGCGATTGAAGGCAATAATGGGTCAACAGAGGCAACAATCAAGGTTCAAGGTTCACTTTATTATCCCTGTGAAGGGCAATTTGTTTCGCAGCCAGCAGTCAAGAAATACATTCAGATCAATCATAAAAAGCAGCATGGACAACACAGTAAATAGAAGCAGGAGAGACTGTGTGCAACGATAAAACACAATAAAAAACCAAGAAATAACAGGCTTTGGCTAACTGTTTAGAAAGCCGATGGCAGCAGAGACAAAAGAGCTTTTTAGCCTTCTTGTCCTGCATGCTGGCAGGCTGAATCTGCGACCGGATGGTAGCGGCTTAAACTCTGAAAATAAAGGGTGGCTGTGATCAGCCAGGATAGACGGGGCCTTTTTTAGAGTCCTAACTCTGAACAACTGAGTTAGGTCAGTAAGGGTCGAACCTGTAATTCAACTGCAGATTCTTGAAATGCCCTGCAGTCTGTTACGATTTCTGATACTGAGGGACCTGTACCAAATGATAAAAGAGAAAGTTAAAACAGATTCAATAAAGCAAGAGTAAAACATTTTCATAAAAATGCAATCAACATTAAAGTTCCTCAGCTTCCTCAAGACGTACAGCCGTTGATGTGCCTTTTAACAGACAGCATCCACCTGGGATTCAAGGACTGTGCCAAGATATTTATAGGCAGAAAGTGGCAATAATTACATTAGAATTGGGAAAAACAGGCAGAAACAGTAATGGAAAGGTTTTAAAATGGACAAAAATGGGTTTCAAGTGGCAAAAATGTTCTAAAATTGTCAAAATTGGTGTTAAAGAGTGATGATTGATATTTGGTAGAATTGGTGTAAAGTAGCAACAGTGTAATTCTAAAAATAATCTTTGTTTTTTGAAGGCATCTGGTGACCCCCCTCAGAGTGTCCCACGACCCCCAAGGGGGTCCCGACCCCAAGGTTGAGAACCACTGCTTTAGAGGAGTCTGGCTGAGGTTTTTGATCCCTGAAAACAAGAATTCATCAATAGTTAGTGCTGAGGACTTCTACTTTAGTCACCATGGGATCAAAACAGGAAGATACCGTCCAATTATTATGAAAGTTCCTGTATTAGACCCCCCATTACTCTATTATCTAACAGTGCTGAATATTCAGACATCGTCTTTTCATTTTCTGTCTGGAAAATCCAAGAAACAGAAATACTCCTTCATAAAAATTTAAATTTATACCATTTCTACATGGATATATTAAAAAGTTAAACCCTGCGGTCTTTGCTAAAGTTATTAATGAAGCTAAACTCTCAGATGTCTGAAAGATGTCTGCAGCTGAATCAATGCTGCACTCTTTCTTTTGTGCTCAACCTTTCTAGGATTAAAGAAGCTCTAAATGTAGAACCTTTATGTTAGTGAGCATCCTCCATAAGTCTGGTGTAAAGCATCTTTGTGTCTTCCCTGTTTTTCCACCTAACTGAGTTAGATATGCGCTCCAATCCTCGGCATTTAAGACAGGAGGAAAACTCCTGACAGCGCTGAAGCCAAAGCTGGGAAAGCAGAGCTACAGTGGAAGGCAGCTCAGGAGAGGGTTGTCACAGGGGCTTTTTCCTTATCTGTGCCACATCATAAGAACTCCAATCAGAGAGAAAACTGTCCTTTTCACACCTCGATGTGAAGTGCTGCAAGGGCTGCTGAAGATGAGGCCCTCAGGCTCCCTGTTGCTTTCTTTGAAATTTCCCTCCAAACTACAAAAACAAGCGTCAGCAATGCTTGGTCCACCTGCCTCTTTGTTTTTCCACACAACTCAGCTGCACTGTGCAGCTAATGCTACTTTTTATTTCTAAGTTTCACCTCCAAACAAGTGGATTATTTTTAGGTTCCTCACTAAAAAGTGAATTTCCTTTTCCTGTAGATACACTTGAATGCATCATGAGGATGTTTTACCTACCTTTACCAACTGCGCCTTAAAAGCATCATAGTGTGATATTTCCTCGTTAGCTGTCATCATCTTGTTTTCATCTTCCCAAAGTCCAAAATTCATCAGTCAAGCTCCAAATGCACTCATGAGTTTTGCACCAATGCTGGCTCCATGCACTTTTCCTTTTTAAGTCTCAAAACAAGAACAGAAATGAAGCCAAAGGAAACTGTCTCAGAAACAAGAGCCAGCCCCGCTTGTTCCAGCTCTTAGAAACAGCTCTTCCCTGAATGACACAGCATAACTCTCCTTGTTATGTTCTTGATGCCCTTTTTTAAATATCTTTAAAACAACAATAACAACAACAAAAATCAACAAAAAAGGTAACCAACTCTTAAAGGAGAGCCATCTCCCAATCTTCACAAAAGGATCCTGCTCTGGGAGACATCATCTCCTTTAATGGCACCACACGACTCTCTTGCAACATTCCTTAACGCCATTTTTTTATATCTTTAAAACAACAATCATACATTTAAAAAAAGGTAAAACTTCTCTTAAACAGGAGCTGGCTCCCATCCTTCAGAAAATGAGCCAGCTCTTAGAAACAGCTTATCCTCAGATGACGTGTTAACTCTCTTATAACTTACATTTTTGCTTTTTTTTTTTCAATTCAAACTTCAAAAAAAAAACCCATGAATATATAAAAAAGGAAAGCACCTCTCAAACAAGAGCCAGCTGCCCTCCTTCACAAAAGGAACCAGCCCTTAGAAATAGTGCTTCCTCTTTGAATTACACATCAAAACTCTTTTATTATGTTTTTGTCCTTTTTGTCCTTGAAACACTTAAAAAAAAAGAAGAAGAAATAGAGAACCATCTCCAGAATGTGAGCTAGCTCCCATCCTTCACACAAGGAGCCAGCTCTTAGAAACAGCTCCTCCTAAAAAAATAAATCACAATTCTCTTGGACTTGGCTTTTTTTTTTCATCATTAAAACGACAACAAACATGAAATAAGGAAACCATCTCTTAAATGGGAGCCAGCTGACAGCCATTACAGAAAGAACCAGGTGTTAGAAATAGATTTTTCCTTAAATTACACATCATGACTCTATTGCATCATGAGCTTTTAACCTTTTATATATAGAGAGAGATATTTGAAAAACAACAAAATTAGAAAAGGACACCATCTCTTAAACAGGAACTAAGTCTCATCCTTCAAACAAGGAACCAGCTCTTAGAAACAGCTCCTCCTTAAAGATTCATTATAATTTTTTGAACATAGCTTTTATCATCTTTAAAACAACAAAAATGTTAAAAGGAAACCATCTCTTAAATGGGAGCCAGCTGCCATCCATTTCAAAAAGGAACCAGGTCTTAGAGACAAATTTTCCTCTAATGACAAGCGTCATCATGAATCTCTTATAACTTACCTTGTTGACCTTTTTTATGTCTGTAAAACAACTCCAAAAATAATAAAAGGAAACCTTCTCTTAAACAGGAGCCAGCTCCCATCCTTGACAAAAGGAGCCAGCTCTTATAAACAGCTCTTCTTTTAATGACAAATCATGACTCTCATGTATCTTACCCTTTTATAATCTTTTAACAACAGCAAAGATGAAAAACAAGGAACCAACTCTTAAATGGGAGCCAGCTCCCATCCTTCATAGAAAGAGCCAGCTCTCAGAAATAGTGCTTCCTCCCCAAATTACACATCAAAACTCTTTTATTGCAAACCTTCTTGCCTTCCCTAAAATCATCCCTAAAAAACAGACAAAAATGAAAATGGGAACCATCTCCTAAATGCAAGCTAGCTCCCATCCTTCACACAAGGAGCCAGCTCTTAGAAATAGTTTGTTCATGAACGATATGTACTTTGTAAGTTTCCATTTAAATCTAACCAGCACCTGACTTAAAGCTAAGACATCAGGCTTATTTACTAAATAGTGCACCGCTGTGTCCATGGCTGTTCTAAGAGATGAGAGAGAGGGTTCTGATATCAGGTCATGCATAGCATGGATGCAGGTACTGAAGGGAAGCCATCTGAATGCCCACAATACATCGTTAACCTGTGATCATGGATTGTCTGAATAACCCCAGAGATGTGCGAGGAATTTTTCTGATTTGTTTCGACCAAAAGAGTTCAAAAAAGCTTCACAGACAAAAAGCAGTTTACATTTATGCATGTGGAACACTGGAAAGTCTAAAGGCTCCAGGTTGATGGTAAATAGAAAGTCCTGCACGCCCGCCAGTGTCAACCGCCAGTCTCATCCCCAGCAAGTGTCCAGGATGTGTTGCCACGGAAACAAAAGAGAGGAGGAGGAGGAGGCTTGTTGCTTCAAGACAGCAGAGTTCAACACCATGCAAACATCTCCCTGCGTGTCCGAACCCTCAAAGTTTGGGCAGTTTCCTTTGGATTCGACTTCCAGGAAGGCTTCTCTGGCGCAGATTTCAGCGCTAATGCGATCAGACGGGGGGATTTTTTTAAGAAAGAAGGAAGGAGAGTCTGCTAGGATCGATAGAGAGAGAATAAAGGAGGGGAACAAACAAGCTCAGGTAAACATGAGCACAAACAATGATGAGAGCCACACTGACAGACGGGAAGGAAAAGGTTTCGACCGCTTGGCTTCCCGCCGGCGTTCAGATTCTCCCTGAGGGACGAGGAAGATCCTGTCAGCAAGGGTGGAGAAAGGAGGAGGAGGAGGGGTTGGTGTTTTAATTTTAGCACCAGTCTGATTAACACTGGCGGCTCGCTGGCCCTCTTTATGACTCCCAGTCTGAGGTCAGGCAGGCCGGGGGGCACGGAGAGGCAAACTGTCAATCACGCCATCATACCGGGGTTAAAACGAGGCAGAAGGAGGCTGAGAGAAATGGTGATGACATGATTCTGCAGGGCAGAGAAACAGGAAAGAGAAGGATGCAGAGATGATGATGCATGCTGATATGGTGTCTTGTTTAACCTTACATGAATTCAATATTTATTTAGGGGTTTATAAATACTTAATAGACAGTAAATCAATATTTATGAGACAGCTAATGAATCTGCCAAGACGTGATCAGCGTGTAATCGAGACGACTCCAACACGCCACACGCTCAGTCGTGCAGGAAACCAGAGATAACCAGGTAAAACAGAACACCTTCTCCTGGAGGATCCTGAAGGACGGGGTGCTTAATCCCCCCAGTTTGTTTCAGGCCTGCCCTCGGGGGAGCCGTCCCAGTTGGAGATTGTTGGAAAACCTTTCAAGTTAAATGTCTAGGAGGCATTGAATCAGATGTCTGAACCACAAACCAGCGCTTTTCAGCACGAAGGAGCAGCAGTTTTTTCTCCCTGCAGATGTTTGGGCTCTTCAGGCTCCCGTCCAGACTCACTGTGAAAAATAATTTCAATGGTCCTGCACCAACATCTCCTTCTTCTGATGATTCACCTGTCGTGACTAGAACCAATCCAGACCACATATGAAGATAAATCAACAAGATCTGATTCAGGAGGACTTGAAAATCTAAACCACTTTTACAAACACGAGAAGCGGCGGAGATAGCGACTGGTTCTGAGGATTTTTGAGCACACATTTGGTGTTTATAGCAGGATTCCTTTAACACAAGATCTGACTGAAATGTGATGAACAAGGACCACCTCTTCTGCCTCTGCTTTATTAGACACTGAAAGTACCGCGGCGGGTCGGGGAGAAGGGCTGAGTGGAATTCTGATTCTAACCAATCATCTTCAGGATCAAGTCTTAGTAGACTTCTGTGCAAAGTCTGGAGAAAATTCCCCAAAGGGTTCTTGAGATGTCGCATTATCAAGCAAGGGATGTGCATGAGTCCCATGACCTTCACCTTCACCTCCAACATGTTTAATGCTTTAACCAAGCTAACAAGCTAAAGGACTCTGCAAAGATACAGGACTTTGTACATTTTTCTTTACAAGCAGAAAGGGACTATGTATCCCACAATCCATTGCAGTTCATTTAGTTCATTGCTAATGATAGCTTTCAAACCAAATATTCACATTTTCCTGCACTGTAGTGTTTATATTGAAATGATCATGTCATGAGCAGTAGTGTGAGCTTTTACATCCGACCAATCACCAACATTTGGTTAGCGATGTTTCTCCATCTGAGTATGCTCAGTCTGGATCTGTACTCAAACACCTGATCATGCTTTTGTATGTTTTTCATGTCTGCTAACTGTGGACGGGGTCATCCGTGGATTATTTCCTGTAAACCTTCCTCTCTAACAGATCTGTTTTGAATTTGTCCCAGTTGTACGACTGAGCTGAACTCCACATGAACGCATTATTTTAGAGACAAATTATTCAGCAGGTATTCAGCTTTTCCAAATTATGACACTTTAAAAGGAATAATGCAAAACCCAAAACACACTATCTTTTCTCCTCAATCTCCTCTGTGGCGAGTTTTCGGTCCAAAATGCATCGGAAACAAATAAAAGCAGCTTGGCGAAACATCGAGTCGACGGCGAGTGCATTGGCAGTGGACTCAGCTGGAATCCTGCAGCAGAAGACAAGCCTTTCTGGATGTGAGCGAGGCAGGAAAACATATCTTTGTGGCTTTTTATTTGTGTGTTTTTATGTGGTACTGTTGCTAACTGAGCAGCGTTTTATGTTGGAGTAAAAAAGGATGAATGTGGCAGTGCAGGGGACGGAACTGCTGTCAGATCTGAGACCTTTTCTTCTCACTATCACAGATAATTCAGATCGTTGGATGGGGATGGAGCAAGAGAAAGAGTTGAAGGACTGATGCGAGGTTTATTTGGACAAATAAAATAGAAACCAGCATCCAACTCATAGGATGATGGATCCAAAAAAACACATCTGAATAAATGGACTGAGTGTACCAAGGCTGTAAAACTAATCAGAAAAACAAGCTAAGAAAACTTCAACCTAAAACCCATTTTAATGAGTATAAACATGGAAAAACAAGCCGTCAAGTCCTCTGTCATTTTTCTGTTAATTATTCTGAAATCCCTACAGACACTGTGGACAGTCTGCAGTGTCAGAGAACGCAATGATTACGACTTTCCTAAAAGATGAAGTTATTATGAGAACGTCCAGTTCTCAATTTGGTTTGAAGCCGGATGTTTCCTTCCTAGGTCAGTGGTTCTCAAACTTTTCAACCCACAACCCCCAAAATAAAGGCGCCAGAGACCGGGAACCCCCACTGTACCTGGAGGTGGTTGAACACAGACATGAACATTCAAGAATAAAGCAGACATGGCTGACCATAAGGCGAGATAAAGGGGGAGGTTTCTGGGACCCAGCCAAACTGGGGGCCAGCAAAACCATGGTCCATTGTTAAGTAAAGCTGTGAAAACCATATTTTATATTTGACCTGAATAATAACCACTCTGATCAAAGAAACAAACATCTTTATTTAGTCATTTGTGGAGTGAATAGCCTTCTTTAAATGAAAATAAATGGTTAGAGACTGAATTAAAATGGGTTAAAGACTGCTGAAATTGGTTAATAATGGCATGAAATGGTGGAAAACATGGTGACGTTAGATTTCTAAAGAATATATTAAGGTTAAAGTGAAAAAAAATGGGCACAAAAAAGTAGTAAGAGGGGATTAAAAAGTGGCTGAAATGGCTGAAAAGTAGAAAAACATTTGTGAAAATTAGATGGAATGGGATGAAAAATTGATATCTGGCAAGAACTGAAATGGGCAAAAAAGGGTTGTATAAGGTGATTGAAGGCAATAATGGGTCAACAGAGGTAACTATAGGCAGAAAGTGGCAAGAATCGGTTTCAAAGTGGGAAAAACAGGCAAAAACATTAATGGAAAGGTTTTAAAATGGACAAAAACGGGTTTTAAGTGGCAAAATTGTTCAAACAAATATCCTTATTTATTCATTTGTGGAGTGAATAGCTGAATTTAAATGAAAATAACTGGTTAAAATCTTAATTAAAATGGGTTAAAAATTGTTCAGTAATGGCATAAAATGGTGGAAAAGGTGGTGAAATTAGATATATTAAGGTTAAAGTGACATAAATGGGCACAAAAAGTGGTAAGAGGAGATTAAAAAGTGGCTGAAATGGCTGAAAAGTAGAAAAACATTTGTGAAAATTAGATGGAATGGGATGAAAAATTGATATCTGGCAAAAACTGAAATGGGCAAAAAAGGGTTGTATAAGGTGATTGAAGGCAATAATGGGTCAACAGAGGTAACTATAGGCAGAAAGTGGCAAGAATCAGTTTCAAAGTGGGAAAAACAGGCAAAAACATTAATGGAAAGGTTTTAAAATGGACAAAAACGGGTTTTAAGTGGCAACATTTGTGAAAATTAGATGGAATGGGATGAAAAATTAACATTAACTGGCAAAAACTTTGGTAAAATGGGCAAGAAAGGGTTGTATAAGGTGATTGAAGGCAATAATGAGTCATTAAGAATTACATAGAAGTGGCAAACACAGCCAAAAAAAGTGATCAGAGGGTTTTAAGTGGTAAAAATGTTGTAAAATTGGTGTTAAAATGTCATGTAAAGGGTTGATATTTGGTAAAATTGGTTAAAAGTGGCAACAGTGTAGTTTAAAAAATATTCTTTTTTTTCTTTTTTTTTTGAAGGCATGTGTCGACCCCCTCAGAGTGTCTCGCGACCCCCAAGGGGGTCCCCACCCCGAGGTTGAGAACCACTGTCTTAGATCATCAGCATACAGTAGTCCTGAACCCTACACATGTAGTCCATGTCCACCACCTGAACCATGTAACCAGACCCCTGTGACTGCCCGTCCCAGAGTAAATGCCTGCAGATATTTGGTGTTTGCTGCAGATTCAGTCTCATCTACCCACCAGCGCCGGACCTTCACTTCCTCACTGTTGTCTCTATTATTTGAATTAAGCTTCTCTCAGTCGTTCCTGTGAAGCCTGTTTGAAAAAAAACTCTGTAGGCCTAAAATTTTCTCATTTTCATCGAAGTATTACAAGGAAAAAGTGAACAGCAGACGGGGTATTTGCACCCTCAGAAAGACGAGTCAGATCATCTATGACTAAAAAATGTATGATTAGATCAGGCTGTCAAAGGTGGAAAATGGCGTCATGTGGTGTCATTTTCATCCACAGTCAGCACTGTATATATATTTTTTAAATCCATATTTGGGCTCCTTTAAATCAGTTTTTGTTATGTCTTTAAGCTTTATTGTTGGGCTTGTTTGTGCCTTTATTAGAGGAGGAGTGAGAAACAGGGAGAGGGATGCTGGACAGGGCACCAGGCTGGACTCGAACCCCGGCCGCCCACGTACATAAAACTTACGCTCCATAAAACTAAAACTTTTAAACTCAAAATATTCATTTTCAATATTAAAACTTTTTGAACGGGACAAAAATCGAGTTCCTTCTTGTAAATTTATGACTTCCTAAAATTAACATTCTGTACCCCCCCCCGTAAATTTATAACTGTTTAAATAGAAAAAAGTCTAGATTTAATCATGGTTACAACTTTTTAAATGTATGACGTCTTCACGTGAAAAATTTGCATTTCTTCTCATGAATTTATAATTTTTTAAACTTCAAAATTTCAGGTATTTTATCGCAAATTTGTTACTTTTGAAATTAAATTATTTTGAGAATTTTCTTGTGGATTTCTGACTTTTTAACTTGATTTTTTTTCCCTCAAAAATCAACAGCAGCTCCTCTTTAACCCATTAAAGCCTGAAAACACAAATTATAGCCAGAATTTTTTTTTTTTTTTTTTTTTTTTGGAACTGAAATGTTTATTTCACTTTCTACTGAAATCCAAAAACATCAAAATTTCTATAAAATGTAACATTTATATATTTTGTGTCTCATTTGTTACATTAGGTGTTTTTGGTAGCTGGTAATCCACTTGAGGGCATATTTATCATTTTTACCTCCGCCATGTAGGTTATGTGATCAGGTGGGTTTGGTGCTTTTCCAGTTCAGGTTGTATTCAGACATTTTTGAAATTATTTATGATCATAATGATTAGATAGAGGTATCATAAAAGTATGTATTAAATATGATATAACAGGCTTTAAGGGGTTAATTTATCTCTTTTAATGTATGAACAGACCTACAGTAATACGCCGTTGTACCCATAATTAATATAACAGATGTAGCTTTTGTCCCAGCATCCTTTGGGGTTTTCTTCTTTTTGTTTCAGGGTTGCCAGGTCTGCAGTTTTCCCGCAGAATTGTGCTACTTTTTACGTACTGTGGTGGGCAGATTTTTTTGTCCGAAGATTGAGTGGACCCATTTTTAAAGTCTTATGTGTGAGTATTTAATATCCAGAGCAGAATAAACAACTTTATTTACCCTCAAAGAAAACTAAATCAACCAGCAGGGAAGCAGGAAAACGTAGATCATGGCACACAGAAATACACGCCACACACAGAGGCAGCACGCCAGCACACACACAAGCGATATGCAGTGTGTGGTGTGGCAGCGGTTTTACCGGCTTGGTTTTTATCCGGCTAGATTTATCATTTATCATCCCGGCCTGGCAACCCTGCTTCATTTCTTTATAAAAAGGTTCTGCTGTCCAGATTTATGTGAAATACTTCCATGCAGTGTTCATGTGAAACAGTTGAGCTTGCAAACATATAAATGCATTATCAATCTGACCTGTCAGGTTAAGCTCTGAGAGTGCAGCAACAAAAACTACAAAGCTAACTGCAGATTAACCAACAACTGATCCACATTCATCAGGGTTAGTGCTTGGTTTCTGCTGCCATCGTTTCCTTTGCACAAACAAGACGGACATGTGGCAGCAGGACAAGGAACTGACATAGAAATCCCTCCTCAGAGTCGTGAGTGCAGAGCTGTCTGTAGCACAGGTGGATTCAGGAGTATAACCCTATCCATGGTTTATAGCCTCGATGTTTCCCTCCTCACTGATGATTAATGTGTAAAAAGCAGGAAGTCTCTGTTTGAATCAATAAACGTATAGTTGATGTACTCTGGCGGCGTGATCCGACCTGCTGTGGAGGTTCATTTCCTGTCTTTTAACCCCTCCTGAGGCTGGATTCTCCTCTCCGTTGGCCCGCAGCAACGCCCGTGCCACGCCGTAGACTAAACCTTCGCCGCCGTGGGAGTGAGCGATCCCACGGGAGACGAACCTTCTGCTAGTCTTCGTCTCATCCTCCTCCTCACGCCTCGTCCGTCTGTGTGTTTTTTCATTTCTCTCGCTCTAATCTGGCTTGTTTTCATTCCCCGTGTCCTCAGCCAACCCGGCTCTGTGTGTGCTGCAGTGGTGGAAACTTACCAAGAATATTCATCCAGCACTGTAGCGGGCTGAGAGTCATTGTTCAGCCTGTTGGAAGCTGCTCTTCTGTTTCTGGAACTTCACACGGATGAATCCCTGCTCTCTGCCACGGCGGTGATCGTATTCTTCATGTCGACGAGGAAACTGCTGAGCTGGTTCTCCACTCACTCCACAGACAAGAGTAAACATTTCAGTCACAATCACAGACATTTTCTCTTCTTTTCCACGTCTGACTGGAACCACAAAACAATGCCACAGCGGGCTTTTCCTCCCAACTAGAGTTAAGTTTTACAAACTCTACATCTCCAAGGCTACAAGACATACCAAGAAGTCAAACCTGGCCTTTTTTGTTGAGAAAATCAATTATTAGGGGGTTGAATCAGTCCCAGCTCTCTATGGCACATCGGTGCAGAAATGCACCCTCATTGGTTATTGTTCATCTCTGCTGCCAGGCTCCCTCCCATTCTAAATACTCTGCAAACTCTCTACTTTTAATGATATTTAATCGGATTGATTCTTCAGCCTCAATGAAAGAATAAAGACAAAGATATAGGCTGTAAAAAGAGAACTCCATGACTTCAAAATAGTTAAATATTATTCATGTCCAGATAAACCTAACCTTGCAAAGCAGATGGATTCCTTGTTTCCGTGCTGCTCACTGGCGAGTCCATCCTACAAAGCTCCCGTTTGAACCGTTTGTGCCCAGTTAGAAAGTGAGTTGAGTTGTTTCCCCTTTCAGCAAGGAAAAAAGCAAGTGGCTGAAAGTTGATGAGAAAAGGTAGCATCATCATGTTTAGCAGGCCCAAACAAAAAAGTGGCTCGCAAAAGAGGAAGGAAAAAAGACATCCTCAGGCTGCGGCTGTTGGATAACTGCTGTTAGTGTTGATATGGAGCTTCAGCCGCTGTCCGTGGTGCTGAAAGGCTGGTTTGCAGGATGTGTGGCCAGTCACCTGTAACGTTAGCCTACATGGTGACAATAGCAGTTCTCTCGAGTGGCTGTGCGTGTGCGTGTGTGTGTGTGTGTGCTTGTGTTTAGGGCGGGGGGTTGGGGGCATGTAGCGCCACATTATGTAATAACCCTAACCACAGGACTTAGTGTGGGCTCCAAGGTATGCCCCACCCAACTACCTTGCCCTAACTATAACTGCTTAGTGACTTATGCCTCAACCTAACCCCCTTCAGGGCTCTAGACTAAACACCTAACCTTAATCCTAGGACTTAAGGTGGGCTCCAGGGTATACTCTACTACCTTGTCCTAACCCTATGACATTATTACATAATGGGGCGTTATTACATAATGTGGCGCTATTACATAATGAATTGAAAACCTATTACATTATTACATAATGTGGCGTTATTACATAATGAATTGAAATGTATCACATTATTACGTAATGGGGCATTATTACATAATGTGGTGCTATTACTTAATGAATTAAAAATTTCTTACATAATTACATAATGGGGCGTTATTACATAATGAATTGAAAATTTATTACATTATTACATAATGTGGCGCTTCAGGTCACAAAAAAATATATATATATGCACCTGGGCCTATGCCCATGATGTTAAACTACTATTTTCCTTGATCAACCTTTGATTTAGGAAATGGGATGAAAAATAAACTCCTAGATCTGGAGTCGCTCTTGGAATAACACCCCAAACTTAACTTTTAACCTAAAGGAACCTAAATACAGCCACTGTTCCACTGAAAAGACTTAGTCCAGGGGAACGTTTAGCCAACCTGAAGCAGCCCTGCAGACGGGGCTCTCTGATTGGTGGGTCAGCAGACCAATCAGCAATCAAAGAGAAAGCCCTGTGAGCCACTTCAAGATTGTTCCAGGCTTGAAAATCCAGAATGTGTTGGTAGAAAAGCTCAAGCAAGCATCCTACAGCATGGTAATCTCTCTTTAGTCTCTGCCTCAGACAGCATACTCCACAGTTAACAACTTTAACTCTGGTTCTTGAAGCGTTAGCAGACAGCGGCTAACTCTTACCCTCACTCATCTATAGCTCGTCTGTCACTTTGTTTTTCCTCGCTGAGGTGAGAAGCAGCAAACATCTCTGTGTTCTGCTCTTTTGTTTGTGTCTTCTGTGCCGTTATTAAAGCTAAAACGTCGTGTTGTGGAGGATTTGTGAAACAATGCACGCTCCACATCAAAACCGCTCACTTTCTCTCTCCGTGCTCGTCCAGAGAGCGAGCTGTACACACAGCTGGTGAGCTGATAATGAAGGCTTTGTTCACAGATCAATCACTGTGTGCTGCGTGTTCGCTCCGTCTCTTGTTTGCATGGAGAGGATGAAGTCATATCTGCTGCAGATCATTCAAACATCCACATGAATGTGCGCTCCGGATGCTGTTGCTCGGATTTCTTTTGTTTCTGTCGCTTTTCTCTCGTGTTCTCTTTTGTCTTCGCCGTCCTCCCACAACATCTCCCTCCCTCTCCCTCTCTCTCTTTGCATCTCTCCATCAGCCCGTCTCTTTTTATTGTTTGCTGAAGGTCAGGCGTTGACATTGGAGCATGTGCTCTCCACATAATGAACCTCGGAGCTTAGATCTGCTTGGCTGAGCGTTTTTCTCTCCCTCTCCCTCTCTGAGCTTGATTAAGACAGAATTATGTAAGCATTTCAAGCCAAAGTCAGTCCCATTCATAAAAGCATCGCTCAGCTGTGAATATATATACTCCTATAAAAGTTCAGATGCTGTTTGATGATTGGATTTATTTGATCAACCATCAGGAGTGCTGTGGTTGGATTCTAGTCTGATCAATAACAGAAACCGCCATGACACCAAAAATCAGGAAGCTGCCACTCTGTTGCTGTATCACATTGAGTTTTTACCACTATGAGCAACTCTGGACCAAAATGCAAGTCTTCTTTTTGAAAAGATGCCATCTTATAATAATACTGTTTACATGCAAACAGCATGTCCTAACTGCACGTGATACAGCTGTCATCCTGTTTCTGTGCTCATCTCTGCTGCTGGTGCTGAGATGGCCAAAGAACAAGGAAAGAGGGGGATGACAAGGTACCAGGAGTAACCTTACAAAGTTGTGCTTTAATGATGACAATATTTGTGATTGAAAAACTTGGACTTATATCAACATGGAGGCCAAACTATGTGAGTCACAGCTGCTGAACGCTTGTGAATACTCAACATCACAGTTCTGTTTCTCCACTTTCAAAATAAAAGCGATGGATGCTCTATTTCTTATGAGGGGCGACTCAAATTTACAGGGAAAAGAACTAATGTGGCGTAATATTCGCCAACGGCATGCTGCGAGGAAATGTTGTTATAACATTCAAATTCTAGGGGGTCACATCATCCAGGTCATGGTTATACAAATCTTGGTCCAAAGGGGGGCAACTTGACTTGGCTGTAGTTCCTGAACACATTTCGTCTCCTCTCCAAAAGACTTCCTCAGTTCTAAAAGTGATGTGGGCCAGGGCTAGACACAGAGCCTCTCATGATTACACATGTAATGATCTAGGTGGTCCCTGAGAGCCATTGATCTACGTTACCTGAGGGTGTGTCTTCCTTGCAAGGGTTGGACGATGTTGGGTCACATGATTCAGTTATCCTAGGCTGTATTTCATGTAGGAGACGAGATAACTGCCACCAAGGTGCTGTCAGGGAGAGGGGGGTTTCTGGTTAGGGGATCTCAGACTTTCATCTCTACTTTTTGAGGATGATGTGGGTCTGTTGGCCTTGGTTTTCAGCTGGGTGCAAAGTGGTCGGGATGAAGGTCGGCACCTCTACATCCTTCTGGGTTGGGAGAGTCTCTGCTTCAGGTCAAGGAGTTCAAGAACCTAAGGGTAATGTTCATGAGCGAGGGTGAGCGGACCTCGAGATTGGTGAAGATTCAGCAGAACTGCAGCCATTGTGCCAGTCCGTTGTAGTGAACAAGGAGCTGAACTGGAAAGCAAAGCTTTTGATTTACAAGTCGATAGCTGAGATAGAAAGTGATGGGAACTGTGTTTTTTTACAGAGATTATTTGTCTCAGCTCAGTAATAGGACTTCATTTTTGCTCCCAAACAGCTCTACAGTTGTTCAATATTTTTGCTTTTTTTGCTTTTAAAACAAAAATGTGTAATGTGTTGTCTTGAACTGAGTTATTACAATCTAACGAGAATGAAACCAAGAGATTTGTTTTCTAAGTAGTTTATCAGGGTGTCCTTTAAACGCGTGTTTATGAGAACATGAGGGAGAAAAGCAGTTAAAGAGGCACAGCTACCCTCTTAGCTCGTGGCTAAATCACCCCCATTCATTCTCAGCAGCAGCTAGCTTCACGGCAAAGCCTGTAGGGATACCCATACCAACAGGAATGATGTTTGACTAAAAGGAGGGACAGTGAGTTCCACAGAGGATGTACACTATATTGCCAAAAGTATTCACTCACCTGCCTTGACTCACATATGAATTTAAGTGACATTCCATTCTTAATCCATAGGGTTTAATATGACGTCGGTCCACCCTTTGCAGCTACAACAGCTTCAACTCTTCTGGGAAGGCTTTCCACAAGATTTAGGAGTGTGTTTGTGGGAATTTTTGACCATTCTTCCAAGCACATTTGTGAGGTCACACACTGATGTTGGACTAGAAGGCCTGGCTCTCAGTCTCCGCTCTAATTCATCCCAAAGGTGTTCTATCAGGTTGAGGTCAGGACTCTTTGCAGGCCAGTCAAGTTCATCCACACCAGACTCTCTCATCCATGTCTTTATGGACCTTGCTTTGTGCAGTGGAGCACAGTCATGTTGGAACAGGAAGGGGCCATCCTCAAACTGCTCCCACAAAGTTGGGAGTATGGAATTGTCCAAAATCTCTTGGTATGCTGAAGCATTCAGAGTTCCTTTCACTGGAACTAAAGGGCCAAGCCCAGCTCCTGAAAAACAACCCCACACCATAATCCCCCCTCCACCAAACTTTACACTTGGCACAATGCAGTCAGACAAGTACCGTTCTCCTGGCAACCACCAAACCCAGACTTGTCCATCAGATTGCCAGATGGAGAAGAGCAATTCATCACTCCAGAGAGTGCATCTCCACTGCTCTAGAGTCCAGTGGCGGCGTGCTTTACACCACTGCATCCAACGCTTTGCATTGCACTTGGTGATGTATGGCTTGGATGCAGCTACTCGGCCATGGAAACCCATTCCATGAAGCTCTCTACCACTGTTCTTGAGCTAATCTGAAGGCCACATGAAGTTTGGAGGTCTGTAGCCATTGACTCTGCAGAAAGCTGGCCATCTCTGTGCACTATGCGCCGCAGCATCCACTGACCCCGCTCTGTCATTTTATGTGGCCTACCACTTGGTGGCTGAGTTGCTGTTGTCCCCAATCACTTCCACTTTGTTATAATACCACTGACAGTTGACTGTGGAATATTTAGGAGTGAGGAAATTTCACCACTGGACTTGTTGCACAGGTGGCATCCTATCACAGTACCACGCTGGAATTCACTGAGCTCCTGAGAGCGAGCCATTCTTTCACAAATGTTTGTAGAAACAGTCTGCATGCCTAGGTGATGATTTTATACACCTGTGGCCATGGAAGTGATTGGAACACCTGATTTTAATTATTCGGATGGGTGAGTGAATACTTTTGGCAATATAGTGTATTATTAATGCACAGTATAGCTGCATGTACTGAAGTGCTGTTACTTAGTATCTGAATGTCCAGAACTGATCGTTAATGACTCTAAGTCATTAAAACTACAGGTTTACTGCATGTAAACAAACTACTAAGAATGAACCATGCAGTGGAAATCCAATGCTGATGTTAAACCTTGTTTACTCCGTTCTTTTGTGATAATGAGTGACTCTGCTTTTAGAGGTGAAAAGCACAAGACAAATGCAAAGATCATTTAACTTCCCTGATGAACGTGGGCTACATGGGTGCAGAATGGCACCTAGAGATGATCAGTGGTCTGTGGCTTTGTTTCCCAGATTAACAGAAATCAACCCAATTAGGTAAGAGATAACACTCAAGATCATGGTAAAATGAATGTTATAATTAAAAAAGAAGCTCATTGTAGCAGAGGAAAAAAGGGAAAACATTTTTGAAAAAGCTTGGCTGCATGCCTGTTGTTGACTTTTGCATGTGTTTGATGCATTGTTGCAGAAAGGCCCCACATAGCGAAAGCTTTCATAACTTTATTATGGGTCTGAGTTTGAATTATCTATTAAAGGGTACACCTTAATCCAGTTCTTGGCTGTTCTCCCAGTTATGTTTGCTGTTATCTTTAACCCTCAGGCATCACTAGGGACATTTTTGTCTATTTGGGCATGTTTCCTCTTTCTCTGCTCACCATGTTGTCTGTGTTAGTGCATATGCTCTCATTTTTTGTAACAAAGTTTCTTTCTGGGCAAATTTTGAATTCAAATTTCAACTACTCAAAAATGTCCACTTCCAAAAAAACTGCTATAAAAACTTAACAGATTCATATTTTTTCTGCTTTTTTTTGCATAAATCTCTTGAACAACTTCAGCTGTGCTCAAAACTACCAAACATTCAATCATTTTGAGGATTTTAACCCTTTAAATACCAGTTTGATTACTTATGATGGCTGATTTTGGTGATGAAAAGTAAAAATGACAAATTTGACTATTTTTCTCAAAAATGAAACCATAAAATTGCAGAATGCATAATTATATCATGCAATGGCTCTGAGATCTAAAAATGTGGTTTGAATGGGAGTCAGTGGGATTTTTTTGTCCTTAATGATTTGAAAGGGTAGTACATTTTAAATCAGATGCTACACAAAAACTCAAAATGCATCAAAGTCAGTATTTTGGCTAATCATGAACATGTCCAAGCTGGATTTAGCAATAAAGCCCCAGACATCCCACATTTGGTTTAAGGAAGGTTTCACACTTTTCACCCTTTTTATAAAAAAACAACATTGACTTTAAGTAACCAAACTGGCATTTAAAGGGTTAAAATCCTGTAAATGACTGAATGTTTGGTAGTTTTGTGCACAGCTGAAGTTGTTTCAGAGATTTATGCAAAAAAGCAGAAAAAAATATTGATCTGTTAAGTTTTCATAGCAGTTTTTTGGAAGTGGAGATTTTTGTCCTTAATGCTTTAAAGGGTAGTAAACTAAAGTGATGTCTGAGGGTTAACCACTGCCCTCTGTTTCTATTCTCATGACTTTAAACTTATTATGGGGAATCTAGGCCAGACAGGTCATCACGTTTCAGCCTTTTAACTAAAAGAGAGTCCTCTTATAAAAAAGCAGAATGTTCCTTTAAGATGTTTGGCTTTTGTTCAGCAGTTTCTTGGTCTTGTAGCTCGTCTCTTGTTATTAAATTTTATGCTCAGATGAGTGTAAGTGTAATAACTTCTCTGTAGCTACTGCAACATGAAATTAAATGAAAGAAATTTCCATTTCATCGATTCATTAATTTCCCCTTTCTGCTTCTTTTCCTCTCCTCCATTTCTCTCACCTTCCCCGCTCTCTTCGCCCTTCCTCTCCTCTTCCTCCTCCTCCTCTTCTCCCTCTTACAATAAATCCATCCACACCTCCACACGTCTCCTCTCTCCTTCCCTAATTGACACTAAACTCAACCCCCCCCACCCCCAGCTTCTCTGCCGCGCTCTCCCCCTCCACCTCTTCCTCCTCTATAATTGCTGACAGTAGAGTTTGTTGTTTTTCCCCTCTGGCTCGCGTCCGAAGCTTTCACCCCGGCGGTCCGGCTCTCCCGGGTGCAGAGGAGACCCAGGGGTCAATCTGTCACCTTCACACTGCAGCAGCTGCCCTCTCCTCCTCCACTCATCCATCGCTCTGTCGTCACGGCTCTTCATTGCGGCGTTTCTGCTTCAGTCTTTGGGGTTTTTTTCCACAATACCTGAAAAGAAACTGAGAAAATGGGTTTTGAGTTCACTGTTTGCAGGAGAAAAGAGAGTAGCATTAAACTCAGATATGTACAGTCATGGACGAAAGTATTGGCACCCCTGAAATTTTTCCAGAAAATACACCATTTCTCCCAGAAATTGTTGCAATTACAAATGCTTTTGGTAAACATGTTTGTTGCCTTTGTGTGCACTGGAACAACACAAAAAATCAGTAGAAAAAATACAGAATTGACACAATTTTACACAAAACTCAAAAAATGGGCTTAAGCATTTTATACAGAAGGAAATACCCCTTAGTGATACTTCCTGCCCCCTCTGTCTGTTGTGGGGACTTGTACCTTCAAAACTGGAGGGCATTTCTCCTCAGGATCACTTTTATCAGATTATTGTAGTACTAACTGGAACAGTCTGGCTCTCTGATGGTTCAGACATGGCTTTCCTTCACTTTGGGCTGGATTTGGGCAGTCAACCACTTCTGAATTTGAAACACATTCTTGATCCGACCCAAAGGACTTTTGCTATCAGGGCTGTTTTTGCTATCCTTCATAAACCATGACAGACACGAGTCTGTCCTCTAAACGTCCGCTCTGCCTTAGATAACATGAATAATTCTACTTCCTGTACTCTCAGAAATGCCTCATGTCCATAACTGACACTAAAACGACTTATGTTTTCTCCACATCGACCTTCACTCTGTCAACAAACGTGCACATTTCCCAGAGCCTTCACTCAGTCCAGCTAACATTATAGATAGTCATATGCTCAGATATTAAAGGAAAAGCCTGTAAATTAAACGTATCTCTCTCCCCGTGCTTCAATCATCTCTCCATGGTTTCATCAAGCGTCCATCATCAGCGTCCTGTCTCCACAGGAACATGTTCTTCCTCTGCTTCTACTTAAATTACCTGCCAGTCTTTCTCTCCGTCACATAACGAACACGTGCTGGAATCCATGTCTCTATGAACACGTGAGGGCGTCTCCTCGGTCTGAGGGCCCAGACACAACCACGGAGCGGGGCCTCTTCATGAAGACTTGTTGTTGTTGGTGATTGTTGAACTTTCTTTTCTTCTGCTCTGAAATGTCAGCAGCTTTATCAGGTTTATTCTGACGGACATTCACAGTCAGGGTCTGGTTGGCGTGTTTGCCTCAGGCTGCACATTATTGGCTGTGATGATGAACAAACTTGTATAAAACAGTGAGGACAAAACTGTCAGTCATTTTCTCTCAGTGAACTGAATCCATCAGCCTTGGCTTTAAAGACCCTGTGAAGTGAAATCCTAAATTAGTGTCTGAACACTCTAGATATGTTAAAATCTGGTTGCTGTAAACATGTGAAAACACTGAGATCTACATGTGACTGAATTCTGGATTTAGACTGAAAGTTTTTCACCTCTTTCCTGGCTGGGTTTAATGTGGGCGGGGCCAATGTGTGGGCTCATGATGTCACCAGCCCAGAGTGGGGAATAGCCCCGCCCCTCTAACACTACAATATAAAACCACAGAGCAGTTCATCTCAGTCCAGTCTGTTGTTAGCTGATGTCACTGCCTTTGTTGAACGTGATCAATCAGTTAAATGTTGTTTTTCTGTTATTTTGAGGTAAATTTAGCAAATCTATCAGCCACAGTGGTCTGTGGATCATTTAAAGCAGTGATACTCAACATGTGGCTCTAGAGCTACATGTGGCTCATTTATGTCTTTGAAATATTCCCCCAGAAAACCTTTATAAAGGGAAACGACCTCAGAAATGATCTATTGCAAGTCACATTAATCAGTTTGTTTCCCACTCTTGCTTTCATGCCAACCTTATTTTTTAGTCTATTTTCATTGCCCTCATTGCCTCCACCAGGGCAGTCGTGTGATCGGGTGGGTTTGTTCATTTGTTCGTTTGTTAGCAACATAACTCAAAAATTCATTCACGGATTTTCATTAAATTTTCATGAAATATCAGAAATGGTATAAGGAAGAACTGATTAGATTTTGGGAGTGATCTGGATCACCGTCTGGATTCAGGAATTTTTTTTTAAGTATCCTGTACTATTGGGAGATAGGGCTAATGGTGGAGGTCTGCGCTGTTACCACTTTACACCAGGAGATGGTGGACATGAGTAACTTCAATCCCAGCAGCGTTTGTGGGTGTGTTTCTATTCAAAGTTTTGGAGTTTATAGAGTTTGAAAGATGCATACCTGGTCGAGGAGACGAGTCGGAGCGTAACAGAGAGAAAGACAGTGAATTGTAGTGAGAATACTCACAATGCTGGGAGGAATAGAGGAATATTCACCCTTTGACATGACTTCCAGTCATCCGGTGAGACCATGGGTGAGACTGTCAGTGCACCATAGTGAAGCCAATGCTTTGCCTCACTGTGTTTCCACCCCACTGGTGAGGGAGTAATCGGCGAACGCCGTGGTGGGGGGCACATGGGGACAGATCCAGGAAATTTTTAAAGGATGCTTCACTATTGGGAGATAGGGCTAATGGTGGAGGTCTGCGCTCTCCGAGTGTATTGAATGACACAGCTGACTTGCCTCTGGCAACATGGCAGCGACGCAGACGTCCAGCCAGCTAGCCAATCTTCCGTCACATATCATGTCTGTGCTCAGTGATACATTAATGTGGATCATAAATCAAATTATTCAAATTAATGTAGCGTTATCGCTTTGCTTGTTAGTCTGAAAACTCACATATTTTTCGTCTACTTGTATTTCCTTATGTGGCGGACTCGCCTCTATAACATGGCGGCAACACACGGAGAAAGCAACAAAAAGGACATTTAGTTTAACTGACTTTTGGTATCAGAAAAAGAGAGGGAGGCAGTTTTCCTACTTTCGTGGAGGTCCTCGGCTGCATCGAACTGGACTAACTCAGAGCACTGCTGACACGTTGCAGAGGTTATATTCCTGTCTTCTCAGTTTCCTTCTCTATCCACTATTCTTTCAAATAAAGACCTAAAGGCCCACAGAACAGAACTTTAAATAGCAAAATAGAATTGGACTTTAATGGCTTTAATAAGCAGTTAAAGACTTTTTTGTTATCTTATTGCCATTGGCCTTTTTTTTTTTTTTTTTTTTGTCAGCATTTTCGGGTCTTGCAATTCCATTGAAGCGTTAAAACATATTCAAAAGTTTGAATTCTCCCTTAACTTACCAGAAACTGTCAGAAAGGCCTCGATGCTTACTTGAAACGTTTTTGTTTTCACGTGTTAGTTTTTACAGAAATGAGCCGCTGTCGGTACAAACACAGAACCTCTACAAATGTGCAAACACCACCCAGCACTCCCAGCGGGTGTCCACCCACATACATGGACTCTTTTTTAAGTGACACCATGATCACCAGTGTTCAAAGAGACAACAGGAGACATGACACCCACTGTGAACCCAATCTTCACCCATAAACCAACATCATGAATCTTGTGTTCCTACAGCAGACAGAACCGAGCGTTCCTCTGTGAGAGTTTGCTTTGCTTAAAAATTTATACAAAAATCTGTGCAGTAGGACAGAAAACACTTAGTATTGATCCTGAACCCTTGTGTTTTGGGCTTTGAATCTGAAGAGTAAGCTAAAACCTGCCCTGAAAAGTTTGCAAACTGGTGAACCCGCACTCGGGGATAGTATCGACTTTTAGAGAGACTGTTTTCAGAGGAGGCCCGATCACACGGAGCTCCAAAATAAATGAGCAGAATCGAGCCAACAAAGAGGAGGAAGGAAGCGAGCTGAGGAAGGAGATGGAGCGATGCAAAGAGAGGAGGATAAAGAGAGGCGTTAAGAAGGATGGAGAGAGACGAGGGCCATCACCTGGTGGTCATAGGCCTCCAAGGGGCTTACGATATCTAGACACTGAAAGCACAGCAGCGTGTTATTAATACTAAACCTCCAAAGTATGTTTACTCGTATATTCTGAGGCTTTTTGCCAAACATACAGAGTTCAGGAATCTATCCTGACCAGTGCATGGAGGTTTCTAGAGCTGGCATATTTGGTGCCTGCTCTGAAACTGAGCTTAACTGGCTATTTAAGGGATATTTCAGTATTTTTTAAAGTTGGGTTGTATGACGTACTAACCCACTGATCATCAACTGTTGGCCCAGGGGCCAAATCAGGCCCCCCAAAGCTTCCTGTCCGGCCCCTGAGAGATCATTAAATTCAGAAAAGGGGGACAAGAAGATGTTGTGGTTTTAAGAGTATCCTTTGGCTTTAAATGTCTGCAGCTTTAAATCCATGCCACAAACAATTAACACTGAAATAGTTTTAGAATGACTTCACATTTGATCTGTTTTTACTGAAATTTACTGTCATGATTAGTAGATATCTAAGAAAGGGTAAAGGTTGGTAGAAGTGCAGCAAAAATGACCAGATACCATGTGACATACCAACCATGTGACAGTATAATTCTTTTGTTAGGATCTTGAGGGGCTCAGCTTGTCTTTGGCAGAAAAAGTTGTGAATAGAAGATAAAATGTGGGGGGGAAAAATGGTAAAAATGTAAAAAAAAAAAAAAAAAAATGGTTACAGATGACAAAAAATAGTGCTATTGAACAGGGGTTAAAAAGTGGCAGAAACAGAAGTGGCAAAAATGGATAAGAGTGGCACAAAGGGGACAAAACATGCAGGGAAAGTGGTTTAAAGGGGTTTCTACTGGAAAGGGTTAGTGTTAAAGTTGCAAAAATTGTTGAAAAAACAATGACTATAAATACAAAATATATTTATTTTTTTTAAAAAAAGGTAAAAACAATAAAAATAAATAAAATAATAAAAAGAGGGGACCACACAACTCACGCAATGTTAAAGAATAAAAATGGGTCTTGGGATGAGGGTCAAAGAGGCAAGAAAAGGTGCAAAAAAAGTATCAAAAAGGGGTTAAAAGTGTCAAAAGTAAGTTAATAATGGTACTAAATCAGAACTGTGGAGGGCCCATTCTCTGGGATTTTCAGGGATTTTTCTGTGGTCAGGACGGTCTCCTTGTATCCTGCTGCAGGGATAGATCTCACTGGTAATGCTAAAAATGTCCTTTGATTTGAAAGAAAATACAAATACTACTACCATAATGTTTCAGTGAGACCAAAATATTTATTTAATTGTTGTTTAGGTGAAAGTCCGGCCCCCAGAGTTTCTGTCGAGACTAAATCTGGCCCTTGTGCTGATGTACTTGATGCCCGCTGGTCTAGCCAGTTGTAGTGGCATTAACCTCCAGTGAGATCAGCCTGTGTTGTCAAACAGGCCGCGCTTTGCAGAAGCTGTTGTCGCTATTTTGTAGTGCAGAAGCAAGTAAATGTTAGCCAAAACCTGCATTGCAAAAATGTGACAAAAACACAGAGGCTTTCTGGGTAAAAAATAAAATTCTTCAAAACTTTTTCGATAGTGCATTCTTTTTTTTTTACTCATTTTTACCAAAAGTTGCCAAATTCTGGGGAGAAACTTTACCCATTTGTTACTCCGTATAGCCTAGCTTCAATAAAACCAGCCAGTGCTTCTAAAAGGAGCGATGCTGACTGAAATCACTGGAGGATAATGCCACTGCTACTGCTGTGCACGTCATACGACTCAACGTCAAAAATACTGAAATATCCCTTTAATTCCATTGGAAGCTCAGAACTCCTCAGAGCGTCGGCCACTTTAACAAACCATGAGCCTCAGCAGTCGTTGACCCCACTCTGTGGTTTACGTTGTCTTCTGCTTCGTGGCGGTGTTGCTGTTGTTCCTAAACTCTTCCACTTTATTACAGTCGACAGGAGTATCCAGCAGGGATGACACTTCACCAACCGTCCTGTTGCAGAGTTGCATCCATGCTTAAAGTCTCTGAGTCCTTCAGACGACCCGTGTAGGATCACAGATGTTTGAGACTGCACGGTGATGCTCTCATTAACAGGAGGGTCTGACTGAAACACCTGAATTCATTCATTAACAGGTGTGGCCAAATACTTTTGTCCATGTATCACATCTCATTCAGAAGCAAAGGATGAATACAAGGCCCAACTATCCTGACCTTTGACCTCAAGTGTCATATCAGATTATGTTTGGGTCACACAGAAAATACCTCGAACAGTTATCGAACTATCAGCCACAAGCAAAGAATGAGAATAAGGCCCAGTGACCTTGACCTTTGACCTCCTAATCTACTCAGTTCATCCTTAAGTCAGAGCGGACATTTATCCAAAGATTTCCCTGCCTTGTTGAGATGTCGTGGTCTGAAGATTGTGCCAGACAGATGGTCAAACGGATCTGAGAACACAACGCCTGCGGTCACCGGTCATCGCCACACAGAGGGAAGGAAAATGAAAGCAACCGTGTGAGTGACAGTAAATTGGGCAGGAAGCGACGTGACGGCGAGCAGAGACGAAATGAGAGAGACGGCTGCAGGCAGAAACAAACAAATGACGAGGACAATTAATTAGGGTTTCTCCTGCAGGACGTGCGATCATGTCAGCGCGCAAACAGAGCCGGCGGGACCCCGCTGATACCAACCGCCACCGCGGCAGCTCGGAGGCTAATCACAGCCTCGACTCCATTAACCGCCTTCAATCCCGGCTCATTTTACATCGCGGAGGCATTTAGCCGACACTCATTCACAGAGACTTAGAGCGAGAGCGGCAGAGAGCGAGGCTCCGGAGTCCCGCTTCATCAGCTTTACAAGTGAAGACGGGAGGAAAGGTCGAAGAGAGACCAAACAAATATTCCTCCAGACGGACCAGATGACGTTTGGGAACCACGAGGGGAGCGAGGAGAACAGGCAGAGGGGCTGTTTGTTGGAGCAATAACGCAACACAACAACAGCTCCTCAGAGTGAATCATGGCCCGCTAATATCATAGACTTCAGAGATTTCCAGACAGGAAATGTCAGGAGATTTAATAAAGTCTGCAGGAAAGAGGACTCCATGCCAAAACAGTGGAAATGAATTGAGTTTGGTTTTATTTACAGAAAGGAAGAGGCGGAAGTCCAGAAAAATGTCCCACATAAACATAGTCCAGGAGAAATGAGCAGTAAAAAGCTGAAACCACTAATACAGATTTCTCTTTACTGCAGATGTAGGCACTCTGTTTAGGCAGCATAATAAGAACTTAGCAGCCTAGATAAATATCAGGATCAATCTCTCTGTGAACACAGTTACATTTTCATTCAGCCTGAGGGGCTTTCTTCTCTGCAACAAACAAAACACACACTACCAAACCCAGCAGAAAACCCTCACTTTTACCTCAGATCTTAGCTGATGTGACTGACAGTGTACTCAGAAAAACAATCCATTACTCACAGCTGAAAGTAACTACACCGCTTTCCACATTATTAAGCACAAGACATTTTTCTCTGACTTTCCTAAATATGAATGCAAATGACAGTCAGAGTGTTTTTCAAGTCATCAGCTGTTAGAGCTTAATTCAAAAGTTTTTGAACGAACTTCAAACTGATAACCATTATTTTTGTAAAAATAAAACCCCAAAATGCGCTGTTCCACATTATTAAGCACGACAGAGTTTTAAGTTTTTTTTGGTTGTAAAGAAGTGAAAATGGTCATGTGTTGAATTTACAGCATTAGGAGGTCATATTTACTGAAATCAAAGCTATTTCAATCAAAAACATCTTAACAGGCCAAGTTCCATGTTAACATAGGAGCCCTTCTCTGATATCACCTTCACTATTCTTGCATTCATTGAACTTGTGAGTTTTTGGAGAGTTTCTGCTAGAATTTTTTTTGCAGGATGTCAGAATATCCTCCCAGAGCTGCTGTTTTGATGTGAACTGCCTCCCACCCTCATAGATCCTTAGCTTGAGGATGCTCCAAAGGTTCTCAACAGGGTTAAAGGTCAGGGGAGGATGGGGGCCACACCACGAGTTTCTCTCCTTTTATGCCCATAGCAGCCAATGACACAGAGGGATTCTTTGCAGCATGAGATGGAGCATTGTCATGCATGAAGATCATTTTGCTACAGAAGGCACGGTTCTTCTTTTTGTACCATGGAAGAAAGTGGTCAGTCAGAAACTCTAGATACTTTGCCGAGGTCATTTTCACACCTTCAGGGACCCTAAAGGGGCCCACCAGCTCTCTCCTCATGATTCCGGCCCAAAACATGACTCCGCCCCCTCCTCGCTAGCATCGCAGCCTTGTTGGGACATGGTGGCCATCCACCAACCATCCACTACTCCTCCATCTGGACCATCCAGGGTTGCACAGCACTCATCAGTCAACAAGACTGTTTGAAAATGAGTCTTCATGTATTTCTGGGCCCACTGCAACCATCTCTGCTTGTGAGCACTGGTTAGAGGGGCTGAATAGTAGGTTTATACACGACTGCAAGCCTCTGGAGGATCCTACACCTTGAGGTTGGTGGGACTCCAGAGGCACCAGCAGCTCCAAATACCTGTTTGCTGCTTTGTAATGACATTTTAGCAGCTGCTCTCTTAATCTGATGAATTTGTCTGTCAGAAACCTTCCTCATTATGCCTTTATCTGCACAAACCCATCTGTATTCTGAAGCAGCCACAAATGTCTTCACAGTACCACTTTTGCTAGAGATTTGAGATTTTGGTACCGTTACATCCCTAGTCATAAATGGGAGGAACAGTGTAGGAGCAAGCATTGGTGTTAATAAAGATGAGACTGTTGTGTGTAAATGTGGAGCTGTCCATGGTGCTGAATGACATCTGTCACTAATGAGAGTGAAGGCTGTAAACCGCTGATTCTGCTCTCTCGTGGATATTCTCAGTGACTATTGTGATTGTTTTGGTATGTGACAGTAAAGGTGACTTCAAAGTTGTGAAAATCAGACCGAAACAGAGGATTATGTCCAAAAAAGTGCCACAGTCTGCCAACATTTCCAGCAAGATCTGCTGCCACAGGCCTCCGTATCTCAGCTGTTGAATGTTGATGTTGAATAAGGAGCTTTGGTTGCCTGGTAGGTGGCAGAATCATGCAGAATCCTTTATGTGCAACAAATCCAAAGCAGTGTTTATATCTCCACGTGTCTAAAGATGGCCTTATTTGAACAGCCTCACTGCTTCCCTCTTCCTGGTGCATGGATTCGTGCTGATGTTTCCGTTACCTGAAGCAGTGAGTGTTGCATCAGCGTGCATTTAAAAGGGAGGTTTTTTTTAATTATTGTTTTCTCCATGCTCCCGTTTTCCACGTGGTTGGAGGATTTACAGGAATGCAAGTCAAAAGCTTACCGAGTTAGCAGCAGTAACCTGTTCCACTACTGCGGTACGGACTAATGCAGGGGTTCTCAACCTTTTCAGCCCAGGACCCCCAAAATAAAGGTGCCAGAGCCCGGGGACCCCCACTCTACCTGAAGGTGGCTGAACACAGCCATGAACATTCAAGAATAGTCATGTGGAGACAAGGCCGCTCATAATGGGGGATAAATGGGAGAGCTCTCTGGCCAAACTGGGGCCCATGGAGGTAAAAAAAAAAACATTGTCCATCGTAAATTCAAGCTTTGATATCCATATTTAACCACTCCCATCAAAGAAGCAAGTATCTTTTTAACCATTTGTTTAGTACAGTGATTCCCAAACTGAGGTACGCAAAGTGACGTAGGGGGTATGCGAAAAATGAAAATAAAAACCTATTTTTTGGGCCATTTTACAACTTCTTTTTGCTTCTTTTTCCCCATTTTTTCCACTTTTATCCCATTTTTGCCCTTTTTCACCTTGTTGCCCATTTAAGCTACCTTTTATCATTAAATATCCCTTTTTCCAATTTTTTGCTCATTTTTGCGACATCTTTTTCCCAGTTTTTGTCACTTTTAGCCCATTTTTTTGCCCCTTGTTTTTTTTTTACCATTTTTTTCCACTTTTCATCCATTTAAGCTGCCCATTGCCATTAAATACCACTTGTTTCCTTTTCCCCAATTTTTGCCTCGTCTTTAGCCATTTTTTTTACTATTTTTGCCCTTTTTCACATTTTTTTCCACTTTTTGCCCATTTAAATTAACCTTTGCCATTACATACCACTTGTTTCCCTCTTTTTAGCCCATTTTTGCCACTCTTGACTGCTTTTTGCCCATTCAAGTCACTTTCCACTCATTTTTTGTCACTTCTTACCCATTTCTGCTACTTTCTGACCATGTTTCCACTTTTTCTCCCAATTTTCACCCATTTTCTGCTACTTTTCACCTCTTAGATTGTGGCTCTTGCGAAGGTATTTTCAGTCATTTAGCTCTTTGTTTGAGTAACACTGCTCTATAGCATAGTCCCTATACTAACTATAAGTTTATCCATTTAGCTCCATGCACAGCAGAGGTTCACAAAGCAAATCACCTTTTTTCTGGTTTGTGGTTCCACGCCTCCCCTGAAGCTCTGTGGCGCCCCCCAGGGGAGGCCAGCCTCACACTTTGAAAAGCATTTAAAAATTACTAAAATGGGTTAGTAAGGGCAAAAAAACAGGTGGAAAAGGTGGTGAAACTGGATTTTAAAAGTAGCAGAAATCAAGTACAAGTGGCAAAAAGTAGATCAAAATGGCAAAAAGGGCAAAAAATTAGTTAAAGTGGCAAAAATAGGCATAAATAGTGGTAAAAGAGGTTAAAAAGTGGCTGGAATTGCTTTAAATTGGCAAAAATGTATGGAAATTGGTGAAATGGGTGGAAAAATTGAAATAAACTGCCAAATAAAGGTTACCTGTGAAAGAAAAAATGCGTAGATATTGGCAGAAATTGGTTAAATGAGCAAAATGGTGAAATGGGGGTTAAAATGGGAAAGACTGGGTGTAAAAACTATTTAAAATTGGTTGATATCACTGACTCTGTAGTCAACAGAGGCAACATTAAGCCTAAGTGGTGAAAATTGATTTAGAAGTGGGTAAAAGGGGTAAAAAAAAATGACATATTGGTGTAAAGTGGCAACGGTGTAATTTTAAAAATATTCCTAGTTTTTTTAAGGCATCCAGAGACCCTCTCAGTGTCTCACGACCCCCAATGTGGTCCCGACCCCAAAGTTGGGGACCACTGGACTAATGTAATGTCATTGTAGTAGCCCAACCCTGGCGTCCAATAAGCCGCCTTGACTCCTACACAACCACAGCCACCTCACTGATGCTGCTGCCATGGCGTGCTCTTTACACCAAGTATTAGTGGGTATTTGAGCTTTCATGTGGGGTAAATGCAGCATTTATGGACAGGATTATTATTGAAAGCACAGGAAGAAAACCTGCCTTTGATTTGTGAGAACATCCATAACAAGATAAATAGTCAAGATCTGGTGAAAACAATCAAAACTTTTCACTCCCAGATAAACAGAAACAAGCATGACAACATCCTGTTATGGCCAGCTGCACCCACACGGATCAGTCAAGTAGTTCTGATTCTGGTGTCTGATCTGGGATTGGTGCCTTTCAGGCTATCGAGAGGAGCACGCCGCCTTTATTGTACCACCACAGCGGGTTTCTCTGGATAGAATGGGAAACCCTGACAGTGTTTGATCCTGGAGCAGCCTGACCCCCTCAGACTCCACATAAACATCCTCTGTGTGGCTCTGGCTGCGACAGCCCACAGAAATCCCCGCAGAAGAAGCTTTAGAGGTTTAACTCAGCGGGACAAAAGAATCTGCAGCAGTTCAAAACCCGAGCGAATCTGCTTCAGTCCACAGAAAACAGTTTGAGCACAAAAGGTTAGAAAACACGCCTCTTAATCTCCAAAATGGTCCCTCCCCTCAGCTGGAGCGTTGCGTTAAAGGTCACGACGTAAATTTGACTCCTTCTCTTCATGCTCGGCCTGCTGTTAGCTCACCTCAATCAGACAGGGAGCAGAAACATCCGAGCTTTTCTGATGCTTCCTCCGCCTCCTTTCAGACGCGATAAAAGAGGGAGAAAAGGCTGCAGCCCAACAAAGATGGAGCTCTGCGGATAAAGCACTTTGTCTGTGGGGTAATGGCCCTTAATGCTCACCTAAATATAGGATATTAGCTTTGTCTCCCTCCAGGGGATAAGGAGATTTTGTTTTGCAGCGGCGGCATCATGAAGCACAGTGTTGCTGACTCAAACCGCTATAATGACATGCTAATCCTCTCATTTAGCCGCTGACACACGACACATATCCGCCTCTGAAAACAGCAGGGAGGCAGCTGAAGAGAAGGAGCTTCCATTCCTGCAAATAACATCGGTGCACTTTTGAAAAATATAAACCTTGTTGCCCCGCGGTTCAGGCAACAAGAGGAAACGGGGCGATGCAAAACAAGAGTGACAGAGCAGAGAAAACGGATTTGCTGCAGAAGAACATTTCTTTTTATTATAATGGAGCTCTGCAAAAGTCTGGATCTGAGTTTATGTTGATGTATTTTCATTTATCAATGAGGTTTTTGCTCTCTGAGGCTGTTTAAAGATGCTGCAGCTCCCTGCAAAGGATTTCAATAAAGGGAATGTTTCATGACTCCATGGGCAACACCACCATAAGGCACACAAACATCGGGATTGTAACTAGAAACATCTGCAGTATTCTGACTGATATTATCCTGGCTGAACAGAGAGGATAAAAGGTGAAGGTTCAGCTGGGAGACTAGGGATGTAGAGGCTTCATTGTAAGACCAGCAGTCTCATTACAGAGTAAGACCAGTGAGTAGATCTGGATGAGGTGGAATAATCCCAGTCAGGGGCCAAAATAAAGGTAATATCTCTGATATGCTTCCTTCTCTTGCCTCATTATTTAAGGGAGTAAGGGGAGGTAGAGCAACAGCTTGCCCAGAGTTTCTCTCCCTTCTTTCTTCTCTGTTACTCTTCTTCATGTGAAATGTTGGCACTGGGAATCATTGCCTTGTTTGCAGGAGGAGTTCAGGATGATGTTAGGGTAGGTCGTATCAGCTTTGTCACTCTGAGCTTGCAGGTGGGTCTGTTGAAGGTGCTGTTTGGGCTGTGATGGCCATGTGGTAAAGTAGGTAAGATAAAGAATGTGTCTGCGTTGGCATTCAGCAGTGAGAGCAAGAGTGGCCCTGGGACTCTGGGGATCACGGTTTAGCCCTCTGGAGGTGTCATGGGACAAACTGAACCAAACACCGGTGAAGGGTTTGCTGCCCATCAGTCAGCACAGTTGATTTTTGGAGGCAAGGGCTCAAATTGGTTAGGGGTTTCTTTATTGAATGCTCATCCTTTTAGTATGGCACAAGTGTTCTGTGTTTAGTTTTTAAAAAAGGAAAAACATTCTGATGCTCTTGGTGTTTCTTACTAAGGCAATCCCAAATATGGCCTGCTGCAATTTTCAGATCACAGAGGATTAACCTGAAATTGGTGTCAAAATACCTTTTTTTTTTTTTTTTTTTTTTGCAGCAGAGACGTTTTGCAATCATTCTAGTGGCATATTTTCAGAAAAGTGTGCAAAAAAACCCTATTTTCTTCATTTTTGTATGTTTTTCTTGTTAAATATTAGAATTATATTAAAATGATCATTCTCTTTAATGCAACAGTTTATATCAAGTTCACAAAATGAGTTAAAATCATCACAATTAGGTTTTTTTTTTCAAAAATAGCCCTTGCTTGTTTTTGTTGGAAAATACATGAGATGAGGAGCTTAAGATAAAATCACATATTAAATTGCAGTAGTGGGTAAGAAAAACAATTGCTATTAGATTGTTTTCCCAAACCGTTCAGCCCTATTTTATACCTTCAATTTCCACATACTCCTCCAGCGCCAGGATCCACTTGTGTAGCGCACTGAGGAAATTGTTCCCTTTCTAGTCAGTTTTGCAATTCCACTGCCCACACCCCGGTCCTTCTCCAGCACCTCCCAGACACACCACTCCCCTCTGCTTTGCTGGAGATATGCACCAGGTGTATTTTGATAAAAACGCACAAGATGGCGGCGTGACAAAGACAATGCTAATATGTTGAAGGGCAGTACTGATTTCAAAGAAGATGGGATGTTTTATTTAAGAGGTGTTACTGGCTACCCCCTGTAGGTGGTGCTACAGCAAAACCATCAATTTAACATTTAAATATATAGAGGAACAGATCTTGAGTATGTATTTGAAATGTGAAGCTAATCAGATGTTTAACATGGGCAGTATGCCAACTTCCTGTTAAATGGCGAGATATGGAAGTGTTTGTTGTGTGCTTCCAGTACATTTTAGAGCATGGTACCAAAAGGTCTTGGTCTTTTGTTTTGTCCAATCATGGACTTGCTTATTTCATTACCAGATAAGAATTTCTACTAGGGGACATTTTTTCTGGAAGGTTTTTGGAACATTTTAGGCATACCGAAGCCCCCAAAACGAGCAGTGAATGGATGAAAAAAGGGTCCTTACGCTGATGCGCAAAAATGCATAAAAGGCACAGTATAGCGTTTTCACACTGACATAACTAAATTAATTCTAGAGGGGCTATTCCTGTGTCATATCTAGATTTAGCTGAGTTCTTAGATTACCTCAGATATTTCGGATTTTCAGATTTTGATTGCAGTTTTCAAGCTGGAGAGTTTTTTTTTTTGTTTTTTTATACATATAACCGTTTGCACACATGGCTTTGTTCTTTACTTCCTGTCTTGAAGTGACGACTCTGTTCAGTGGAAGCTGCACTCCAATGTTTTTGTTTCATGGACGAATTTCCCCATGATGAGGGAGAAAAGCTGTTAAAAAGTACCATCCTTGTTAGCACTGCAGATTTAAAAGCGCATAATTCAAAACAGGAAGTAAGCCAGGCTGAGCAGGAAACTCGCTCGTGTCGTTTTGTGTCATTGGTTTGACTGAGCGCCCCCTGGTGGTGTTAACGTCCCGTAAATCCTGCAAAAACAAGTCTGATTTTCTACAAAAGTGAACAAAACCCCTCTTATTTAGATTTATGTAAAGTTCAAATGGATGCATGAGTAAATGAATCCCCATAATCTTTGCTAAGTTAAATCAGAAGTCTTTAAATAACCATCAGAAGGCTCCATGTTTCATAAATGAGTAAATCCAGCACCAACTCTGCGTGCTAAAGACTTTCTTTTGTTCAGAGCGTGTAATTACGTTCCACATTTGTCTTAATATGTGTTTCAGCAGCAGCAGCGGCTTATTTATTCTACCTGCAGAGCTAATTAAGTCTGCTTCTGATGAACCTGCTGAACTGTGAGGGAGACTACAGCCAACCTATGTAATTAGCTATTTAAACTCACATTTGCATTAAATTACCTTTGCATGCCTCCATATGTTCATGGTTCAGTCCCACCTATGAATAAAACAGAGGCATGGTTGCATGTAAATGTTCCTGATCTCAGTCATGATCAGCTCACTTTTATAAACGCCGCTGCAGCTGCCGGAGCGGGGAGATTGACGACAGAAAGAGAAGTGAACACTGAAAAGAAATAAAGAGAAAGTGAAGAACAGATGGGGGCTGATTGGAAGAAGAACAATGAAGAGTTTAGTTTCCTGCCATGTGACGCCGTTAATCCATTTTCTGGGTGAAAAAATAAAACATTATCTAAAGCTCATCGCTCAGCGACGGAGGGAATGCGGAGGAATCCGTCAAGGTGCCACCGGTGCTGAGGCACTTATCGACAAACTAAAGAGTCTCACGGCACATAATTCATCAGATAATTTAGAAAGAGCAGTGGGAGGTATCGACAGAGGAGATTACCAGAGACGAGAAAAACAACACGCCAACAATGGGGGAGGATTTTCTCAGATGTTAAAGTGAAAGTCTCATTAGAAGTAACGGCTTATTTTTCAATCTCAACCAAAGTTTTCTCTTTTGTAAGGCGTGTTTACTTCCTTTTAAACACCTGAGGGAATTAAAGCATCGATTCAGACTGAGAGAAATAATATCCTAGAGAAGGAAACAGATCCAGGTGTGCATCAAAGCAAGAATATGTAACTTTTCCTCCTGAAGATGGCCAAGCAGCATCCTGTCAATTACCTTTCTGTCTGTTATGTAGTACCAGCTAAGAGCACTCCTGCCACAAGAACATCTGATTCAGTTTGCAGACACTCTTTTGTTTCTTACAGAGACTCCAGTCCCAGTACAGCACTGCTGGATCAGGCCTGCAGCTCCAACGTAACATCTATGCCACTGGTGTCCAGTGATTCTGTGGTGTGGCTGCAGGGCCGGTTAGCTTCTAAAGCTAACATCCTCCTGTCTGTTAAACTCCCGGCTGCTAAACGGTCCATGAGAATCCATGTCTACCCCTTTAGTCCAGAGGTATCCAGACCTGTTCTTGATGGTTCCTGAGTATCCATGGATGTCCTTAAAGGTCCATGAGTATATATGAATGTACTTGATGGCCTCTTCAAGGTCCGGGACTATGCTAAAAGGTCCATGAATGTCCTTAATGGTCAATGAGTGTACATGAATGCCACTAATGGTTCTTTCATAGCAAGGAGTATCTTTGAAGGTCCTTGATGGTCCCCAGATGGTTCCTGAGTATTGCTAAAGGTCCTTGATGGTCCCTAAATGGTTCCCAAGTGTCTGTGAAGGTCCTTGATGGTCCCTAAATGGTTCCTTTGTATCTGTGAAGGTTCTTGATGGTTTCTTAGTAACTCATGATGCTCTATTTTGGTCAAGGTGGGCTGTTGATGTCTGTTGATGATCTGTTGTTTTTCAGTTAACATCTGTTGTCTGTCATTGAGGTCCAGGATGGTCTTAGATGGTCCACTTCTGGCTTTGAGATAAATCTGGGAAAGGTCTAAGCTTTAGAGAAATGATCTCCATCTCTGACACATTTTACCAGAGTTAGAGAGCTGTTTACCAACAAAGAGCTCTCACAACGGCTCTGTGGGAAGACAAAGCATCCATCATAGAGTTACTCATCAACATGACACCTAATAATCAGTGTGTGTTATAACCATCAGTAATTAAGCTTAAAACAGTTCAATCATCATTATCATCCTCATCTGTGTGACTGTGAACAGAAACTCTCTCTCCTCCCGCCTCTTATCTTTCACTCTTCATCTCTCTGCGCTCGGATTCTCACTCTCAGCTCATCCCGATCGACTCGAGCCAATTTAAATTCCATCTGAAAATCTCATTTCAATTCATGTGGGACGCCTCATTGGCAGGGCGGAGATAAACATTTAGCACGGGGCGGGTTAAACAAATCAGGAACGTGTTGTTCAGGGGGAGGGGGGAGGAACAGAACTGTCCAGGCTGAGATGAAAAGACAGACCAGTTGCATGATGGGACTGAGCAGAGTTCGGTGTTTGTCGGAGCTCTGAGATCTTGAATGCAAACACACGCTTTGGCTAATGAAAAAATCTCGCTTCAGTCTCTCTAATCTACTTTGAAGATTTGGACTCGTTTTCGTCATGCTCGCTCGCTCGCTCAGCCATTTTAAATCTCCCTCTCTCTCTCTCTCTCTCTCTCTTCAACATGTCATCGTCTCTTCATCTCTCTCACTTTTGTTCTGATATTTTTCATCCAAGCTCAGGCTCTTCTTCCTCTGCCATCTCTTTTTCTGTCTCCTCTTTCTCTCTCTCTGTTCCTCATCTTTCCTTCTGCCTTCTCCCTCCTCTAATCATCTTAAATGCTCGCTCTCTTTATTGTTTTTTTTCTCACACTTAATCCAAACTGAATCAGCTGGTTTTGAATTCTAAGTTTGCATGAACAGGGCGGATTTAGCAATTTTTAAGGCCCTGGGAAGAGATGAACCTAATATGAGGACATGTGTCTTTGCAGGTGGAACTTAAGCAAATAAAAATCGATGCTTACAACCGATGACGTAGCTGCTCTTCTTTATTGTATGCCATTTTAACCTTTTAACCCCACCATTTACGCATTAATCCACCAAGAAGCAGTCTCTTCTACACAGAATGTCAGTTCTGGTATGAGTGTAGGGCTTTGTTTTGCTGCTGGTGTGAAGCGCTGCACCACTGTGCCATGCTACCTCAGTAGGTAGCATTCAGCAGTCACTGCTCATTGTATTGTCAAGAATAATCTCAATACCATGTTAACACCATCTCTAGCCTAGCACTAGTCTTAACCCTTTGGGTGCCAGAGTCTTTCAAGAAAATATTCAATTTTGATATCAAGATTTCAAAAGGCTGTAGCTTGAACGTGGTTAGAGATAAAGGCATGTCATAATTGAGAAAACTCTTCAGAGTGACCCAAGGTTTGTAATGGAAGTAAATTCACTTCTCTATTTGCGTATCACCAGGCAGCCTCCACCGCCATTGGCTGTGCATTTTCTCCCATAGCGTCTACCATGTCTGCCCCTACCTCCGCGGTACCTCCATCACTATTTGCACTATTCCCGGTCGCTGCTCACAGACGCAACGTCAGTCTCACCAATGGTTTCACCGGACGACTAAACGTCATGTCAGAGGGTGAATATTCCTCTATTCCTCCCAGCATTGTGAGTATTCTCACTACAATTCGCTGTCTTTCTCTGTTATGCTCCGACTACAACCACTACTGCCGCTTCCTCGTCTCCTCGACCAGGGGTGCATCTTTCTAACTCTATAAACTCCAAAACTTTGAATAGAAAAACACCCACAAATGCTGCTGGGATTGAAGTTACTCATGTCCGCCATCTCCTGGTGTAAAGTGGTAACAACATTAGGCACCATATTTGCAGCTGTAGCCTTTTTAATTCAGCACTTTTGCTACCACTGATGGGCAGTAACGCGTTAGAGGTAACGCGTAATCCGATTACTTTTTTCAAGTAAGGGGTAAAGTAAGGGATTACAATTGCAAAAACAGTGATTAGATTACTGTTAGTTTCCCGCAAGCAGGCTGCATTACTGCGTTACTAAACCGTGATTTCGTTTTGTGAGACTGTCACGTGAGTCGCGTGACAATGCCGTATGAGCGGCGTGACATCAGTGGTAAACAACAGAAACGTGTAGTGATCAACAAGAGACAACATGGAGCGTGAGAGAGAGCAGGACCATGCGGCGTTTAATGCTTGGAAGCACAGACATTACTTTGAGTTTGACTCAGTAAACAATGGCAAAAACATTAGCGTATGTTGTACACTCTGTGTGGGAAGAAAACTTTCATCTACAGCAAAAAATTCCAGCTCAAATCTGAGCAAGCACCTAGCAAGCCGGCACAGGAATGTGAAACTCACTGAGAAACCCCCGGATCCCTCCACTGACATGACCGTTGCAGCTACCGCAGCCAATTCTGAGGGCCCCTCTCCTCCTGAACAGGTGAAAATAGACTTAAGGGCGACAGGACTTCGTGCTGCTGAACTGAAGAAGCTCGTCGCTGGCTATATTGACGAAGACACGTTGCCCATTTCCACTGTAGACTCTGAATCGTTCCGACGCATCGTAAAAAAAAATACCGACCAAAAGCGGTGTCAAGCTGCCAACTGTTAAAAGATGTAAATGTTAATAATTAGGAATTCAGTCAGGAGAGACTTTGGTTTTAATTATTTTATTGCTTTTATTTTATTATTTTATTTACATCTATTTGAATGAAGGAGTGTACACACACATTAGATTTTTATTTCACATGCTGGAAAATGCTGAAATATAAGTTAACAGAAGAAAGACTTGCTTTATTTTATTAAAATATGGTGAAATGTGCAGAAAATAAGTTAAAATGTTCAACAGTTTTCTTTAGGTCAGAGACTGTTGCATTTAATTTAATTTTGCTTTAAGCAATTTGCATAAAGTTAGAAGACTGAACTAATAAAACAAGTTTTAAAAAAGAGAATGTGATCCAGTTTTTTATGATGGAATATACAGAAAGAATAGAATTAGGCTGAAAGGTCTAGCTATCGCTTTATAGTGCATTCAGGTTGTGCATCATGTTTTTGAAAAGTAACTATGTAAAGTAATTAGTAAAGTAACTAATTACTTTTGAAAATAAGTAATTAGTAAAGTAACTGGATTACTTTGTTGGAGAAGTAATCACTAATCAGTAACTGATTACTATTTCCAAGTAGCCTGACCAACACTGTTTGCGACTTTGGCGCTTAAAGAGTTAACTGCCTTATCTCTTCACTGATTTACACCAACGTTCAGCCAAATTTCCCACAAGTTCAGATAAATTTCTAATTTGAGGATGTAAAACCTCAACAATAAAAGCCTCCAGTGTTTGTTTAAGTATAAACGGGTCAGGAAATGAGCATACAGTCCTGACAGGGAGAGATTTGATTGGCTGGTATTTCCCAACACTGATCTGATCAGTTTGTTAATGTGACCATTTAAAACAGTCTGAATCGGTGTTAAAAGGCCACATGGAGTAAAAATAACCCCGGGTTAATAACACCATCATGTGTGATTCTCCGTGCTCTCCCTGTGGACCTCCTGTAGCCGTACATCCATTTTTAGTTCATGGAGTCAGACGGAGAAATGTCTGTGATTACACGAGGTCACGGAGGCTCTAATAGGAGTGATAATGATGCCTCAGCAGGTGAGGCAGAACTGGAGTCAAACCGGGACAGTCAATCCACGCCACAGACGGAGACCAGGCCTCATTAAAAACGTGGCTATAAAACTGATAGGCACTAATTACAAACAGTCTGTGAGTGAGAGGCTGAGTGCAAACTTTAAATATGAATTAGTGACACACTGAAGGGGGGGTGAACTAGGGCTGTAAAGCTGAAAGCACTTCTCACAGAGACAGGTACGCAGAGCTGAAACAGACCACAGGTGGCTTCATGGATTAGGATCGATGCCATTCTCCTGCCTAGAAGTTATAGTGCTACTAGATTTAATTTAAAACTTCAATTTAAGGTTAAAAAGGGACAATTTATTACATTAAAGAAGTAAAATAAGTATAAGTATCATGTTTTTAACAGGACAAAGAGAGGAAGGTTTAGTTCCCGTCTCTTTACAGCGCATGCTTCTAACTCCAGACAGGCATACAGGCCGAAAAACTCCCACTCTTTCAGACAGCAGAGCATTAGATTTATAATACATCTTTAAACGGCTATATGTGCCATACGATAATAAACCTTTATGCATATCATGTCCACAATCAAACTTGATCTGATGTTGGGCTCACAGAAGATGAAACAACACAAATCCTGTCTGACCCTGGTGGGGTGTCTGCAGGTTTTAATCATTAGTTCTGCCTTTTTATCCTCGTGTGAAAGTTTTCACCACCTATTTTTTTCATTTCTGATGTTGTGGGAATACTTCAGTGAAATATCACTTAAATCCTCCATCACTTGTCTTTTAAACATCATCCTGTGTGTTCAATGAAAGGAGCTGGCTGGAGTTCAGTCCATTATAGGTTTGTTGCAGCATTGAGAACTTCCCTTGGGGGGGAAAGCAGTGGGAGAGCTTTCTGGGGCCCAGCCAAGCTGGAGGCCAGCAAAATCATGGTCCAATGTAAAGTTGAGCTGGGGTATTTTATATTTAACCTGAAGAATAACCACTCTCATCAAAGAAAACACTCTTCAATTCATTTGTGTAGTAAGTAGCCATCTTAAAAATGTAAAAAAAAAATAAATAAAAAAAAACTGAAATTGGTTAATAATGGCAAAGCTCAGCTCGTCGGAGCGTTGCACTCCTATGTCTTTCTTGAGTACATTCGCGTATGTTATTGTGGGATGACCTTGTGACCAGTGCCCGTGTTTTGGTTCCCATAGCACCAATTTGCTGGCTGGCAGTTTCCGATGTCTTTGACAGTGTCCTGCTAGTCTCATCCTCCTGGCAGCTATTTTCTCGCTCACGCTTGGTGTTACTTTGTACAGATTGTCGTTGGTAATATGTTCACTCTTGCTGATGTTAAGTACTGCACACAACATCCTAGTGTAGCACCCGTTTAGAGACCTAAACTGGCAAAAATGGGCAAATCAAATTGTGAAATGTGGCTTAAAAAGTGATAAAAAGGGGTTAATAGTGGCAATAATGTGTCAACATAGCCAACAATAGGCAGAGAGTTGCAAGATTTGGTTTAGAAGTGGCAAAAACAAGCAGAAAAAAAGTGGTGGAAAGGGTTTAAAATTGACAAAGACTGGTTTAAAAGTTGTAAAAATGTGTTAAAATAGTCAAAATTGGTGGTAAAAACTGATGAAAACAGATTAAAATTAGGCAAATTTGGTGTAAAGTGGCAACAGTGTAATTCAAAAATGTTCCTAGTTTTTTAAGGCATCTGGAGACCCCCTCTCAGTGTCCCCCAATGGGGTCCCGACCCCAACGTTGAGAACCCCTGGACTGGACGACGCTCAGTGCTGGGAGGTCTGAGGATGGATTAAATTGTGATATTTATCGCCTCCATGTTAGGTCAGTCAGGTAAACCATGGGAAAAATCCCTTTTTTGAAAACTTTAGGGATTGTATGTAGTGTGTAGAAATGTTCTGATTCAAGTTCATTTAGAGCTGTAAAGTACTAACTTTCCTCCACCCCCATTCTCTCTTAATGGCTGTCCCCCACTTCCTGACATTGAGATCACATGATAGCAAACAACCTGTGGAATAAAGATTAAAATCTTCTGTCAAAATAAAAACATGCCAGCCCACTTGGTTTTTAAGGGTAAGAGAGACAGACCCATGTGTTATCAAGCCATTTAATCCAACATCTCTGTGCTCTGTCCCTGGGACTGAAGGGTCAGGGTTAGGCTTGAAAAACCCCAACTGACTGTACACCACACACGGACAAAAATATGCTCTTTGCTGTCAGGATAGCTCCTTAAAGAGATTATAAAGGTGCCAGAAAACAAGAGTAAGATATCTTCTCACTTTTTACTGAGATGCAAAAGCAAAACTCACAACCAACAAGTTGTTAAAGAGACCCAAACAGATGCAATAACTTTCATTTATTCATTTTTAATGTCTTTTGATTTCTACGGATTGATTTCAGAGCTGTAGTTTACCTCTGGATGGAGTTTTGTTTTGACAGTGTGGATGATGTGAGTGTGCACTGACAGATTTACTACATCATATATGGATAACAAGCTGCTCTCCACATTAATGAAAACATGCTGTAGAGCTCATTATGACTGTTGCTTCATTATGACAGATACTGGCAGAGTTATTTGTTTACAGCGAGCTGATGGATGGTGAGATTTGATCGTCTGAGGGGGAAATGAACGACCATGTAAGACATGCTGCAGCTGTTAAAATTCACTTTCTAACCAAGTGTCGAGGTGAGATATGACGGTTCAGTGTGGATGCGGTAGTGATGACTCCTCTTGTCCTGCAGGTGGCGGTAAAGGCGGCCAGCAGACCATTCTCCATGAGGAGCAGTGGAAGATGCCGGCTCTGCCAGCACTGCTGCTGTCGATTTACGTCGTCGTCCTGCTGCTGACCATGGCACCGCTCTCCTTCAGCCAGGCCAACACCCTCTCTGCCGTCCGCATGGGTGAGTACGGTCTCCGCCGAGACTCAAACTAAAGACGCTGCCGGCAAAGTTCAACTGTTGTACTCCAAGCTTTTCTTGTTTTGTTGAACCTTCCTTACCTCATCTTTCATCTGCTTTAATTGGTCACTAAAGAACACAGAACAGTTGCTAGACTTAGAGTTCTGCAGTGTGTTTAAACAGAGTGACTTGACTGGTGCGTTTAAGCCAAGGACTTTCCAAATCATGGACCAAAAGGGAGCAACTGGGCTCAGAGGTTCTTGAAGATGTTTGCCCCCTGCTCCAGAATGCTTCTTCAGTTCTTAAATGACCAAGGTCAAGCCTAGAAATATGACTTATTCACCATTCATAGTCTAATGATCTGGGTGGGCGTGTCTACTAGGGCCTTGTCAGATTTGCTAGGGTCACATGATCTTGGGTCATGTGATCTAGTGTGAAAGTATTGTTTAGACTCCAAGGCTGCTGTATAGTAAGAATGTATTGGTTGGCCACCTCTGTTCAAAGTTTCCAGCTTTACACAGATGGCTTCCTCCACACCTCTCTCAAACTAGCAGGCCTTTGGCCGAGGACCTCCCGATGATGGAGGTCCATGATGTGAGGGCAAGAACAGAAAGTGCTTTAAAAGTTAGCATTACAAAATTAATTGTAAATTTAAGTGGGAGCCAGAGAAGAGAGGCTACAATAGCAGTGATGTGGTTTCTCTCTCTGGTTGTGGCCAGGAGTCTGGCTGTTGTATTTTGGACTAGCTGTTGTTCATGCAGGCTCTGTTGTGACAGGGAAGGCTTCAAGCATGGTGCTATGATGGATGCCAGCTTTGCAATAAGAAGCTGTCAGTGATAGTATTAGAAAGTGGAAGCATTTAGGAACAACAGCAATGAAGCAAAAGAGAACGTAAAATCACAGAGCGGGGTCAATGACTGCTAGGACCATGGTGTGTAAAAATCTCCAAGTCTCTGCTGATTCCACAGCTGAAAATGTCTAAACATCCACTGGCATCAATGTGAACACTAAAACTGCAGCAGGAGCTTCATGAATGGGTTTCCATGGCTGAGCAGCTACATGTAAGCCTCACATCAACAATTCAAATGTCAAGCATCATGTGGAATGGAGTAAAGCAGTGGTTCTCAACTGTTCAAGGCCCAGTCTTAATGCTGAAGCAGACCAAGACATTCTGGACAATGCTATGCTTCATAACCTGACACGCCAGATGGATTTGTTTCACACATCCATCTGGGAAAGCTTCAGTAGGAAACATCTGAGTGAAGGCAGAGCCTTTGAAAACAACTCGGAGTGTGATTGGATGAACGTTCTGTCTGTCACATCTCTACGGGCCAATCAGAGCAACTAAACACGTGACGTAGCAGCTATCGAGCTGAGCGTGCACAGCTACGGGGAATAACGCGAAACATGGCGACTGTAGACACGTAAGTACTGGTCTTTTGTCATTTTTGAAAAGAAAACAACTCACTACTGTTTTTTGTTCTTCTTTTAATGAAAAATTGTTGTTAAGTTCTGATAAAACTGGCGCTTTAGCAGCATCCACACTAAGCTCTTCTGCCATATTTGCACCGACCTCTTGCTGCTGCTTGTTTACGTCACAAAAACAACGCACGACTCTGCGGTGCCTGAAAATACTGCCCCTCATCGCTGATTGGTCCTGTCACTTTCTAACCGAACGGTTCTGATGAGAGCTTTGTAAGATGGATTCACCAGTGAGAAACACAGAAATGGGCATATCCATCTGCTTTGTAAGGTTGATGCTTTCAACTGTGTGGCAACAGTTAATGGAAGGCCCTTTTCTGTTCCAACATGACTGCGCCCCAGAGCAAAAAGGACTAGAAAGACATGGTGTGGAAGAACTTGACTGATCAACACCGAGGCCTGACCTCAACCCCATCCAGTACCTTTGGGGAGTGGAGATTGTGAGCCAGGCCTTCTGGTCCAACATCAGTGCCTGACCTTATAAATGCTCTGAAGAATTAATGGGCTCAGATTCCCACAAAAACACTCCAAATCTTGTGGAAGCTTTCCAAGAAGAGTGGAGGCTGTTAGAGTTGCAAAAGGGTTGTTTACAGAGCATAAATGCAAGCTAGGATACATTACAACACAATCATGGAAACACCACATTAATGATACATGTATAAAAAAAGGAGGCCTGTATAGTTTGAAAGCTTGACAATCTATCTTAACAAATAAAAGATATCCCATTGGATTATGGGATACGCAGTCCGAGGTGTTTTTGCACTGAGTCAGATGTTTTTTAATCCTGAGTATAGGCTAGCTGGTTAGTTTGGTTCATGCATTAAAAGTTTTGATGCAAGAATTTTACTTCCCAGAACCAGAGCTTTTGAAAATGTAGTCACTGTTGAAAAATGCCCCAAACAGACCATTAACCCCTGATCATCCAGAGTCTGAACAGCTGATTTTGGATCCTTTTAGGAAACCTGAAAAACCATCAGATGAAAGTTGTACCTGTTGCACTAATAAAGACGGACTGTTTTATTACATCTGTTCCTCTGTCTCTCTCCTGAGTAAAACAGATAAACACTCTCCTCCTCTTCATCGTCTCTATTTTTAAACTCTTCTTCTCCTCATTACTCCTCTGTTGTCGTGTTTGTTCCTCGCTCTCTCTCTGGGTTTGTTTCTCCTCTCACCTCCCACCGCTGTCTCTGTTTGCAATCTTGATTCCTCTCACATGATCTCTGTGCACTGTTTGTCTTACGAGCCCCCGGAGGCTTCCCTTTGTCGCTCATGCGTTCTGCATTTCCATCTCTTGTTCTTTCCCCCATTCGTTGAATCGTTTGCAAATAAACTCAGCAGAAACCGGATCAGGGGGCATCTCTGTGTCTAGATTCTGGCCTGAGTCTCGCTCCGCTATCAGCACCTCCTCCTCCTGATCCTCGTGGCACCCTGCAGACGAAGATTAACTCCAATAAGAGCTGAGTCTTAAAGCTGGAAGTTCAGCTCTCTCCTGGTAGCAGATAAGGGTTTTCTCTTCCTGTTCATCCCTCTGCCCTGATGGCCCTCCGTTTAAATCCCTGTTGCTTTTATCACGCGGGGCTTTGGTAAAAGCGGCGAGCACTTACATGGTGCAGGCTGCCATGGCAACCGGATGGCCCGGTGATGTGTAATGGCTCACCTTTCACTCTTCCATTAATAACAGCTGACTGCTGCACGTACACATGGATATCTGACACATGCAGACAGAAACACGCTCACGTCTTTCCTCTTTGATAAGTGGAGTCAGAGAAAATGGCAGAGGTCACATTTTAACCCCAAAAATTGAGGTCAGCAGCGAGAAAGTGATGCATATAAGGAGGGATGATATCCTAGGAGAGCTACAGTTCAGTGGTTTCAGTCTACAGAAAATGACACTGGCTTAGTCTCTTTATTTCTTTACAGAAGAGCTCCATTCACCAACCGTTCCTCCAAAGAAGATTGTTCTTAAAACTTTAAGAAGCTTTAAACTAGTAGAGTTGACTCTATCAACTCATCAAACCATGTCTTTATAGTTGTGCACTGGTGCACAGTCATGTTGGAACAGAAAAGGGCCTTCCTCAAACTGTTGCCACACAGTTGGAAGCGTAGCATTGTGCAGAATGTCTTGGTCTGCTGAAGCATTAAGACCAGGGCTGAATAATTTGCAAAAATAACCTAATCACGATTTTATTGCACATCCCCAATATTGCGATTGCGGTTTAATATGCGATTATTCTTAGGCCAATCTTTTTGACAAATTTAAGCAATAAATAATTCCATAATTATACCATGTGCATTGAAAAAATTGAAATTATTCCAGAAGCAATTGATCCATGGTAGCATGAATCTGTATATGGAGGTGCAGCAAGTTTTAAGCTATGAAGGAGGCAGCTGGGGTGGGGGAAGTGAGGCTGGCCACCAGCTGATTGCAGGTATGGCTTTTGTGAATAACGCTAGGCTTTATCAGTTTTAGATAGAATGAGCTAACTATTTTTGCTCATATTGCAAATGTGATGTCACTTGCTTTCTTTAAGTGCATTATCACTTTTATGTCTCTCATTTTCAATTAAGGTGGCTTTCACACTAGGGGGCCCGGTCCCGGATCCGAGTGCACTTGAGGCCAAAGTCGGGTTTGTTTGAGGAGTGTGAATGCAAACGAACCACGCCTGGGCACCGGGCTCGGGCCCACTTGGGGAGGTGGTCTCGGGCGCAATTCAAGTGGATTCTGGCACGGTTCGGATGAGATGTGAGTGCAACGGCGCTCGGATACGGGACAGAGCGTCGAATCAAATTTATGACATCATCGTAAAAACTAAACTTCTTTCCACAGCGCAGCAGTTTGTTCACGTTTTTCCTCAATAAAGAGCAGAAATCATCAGGATCCAGTCAATAAACAGTCTGCCGTGACTCACCTTACAGATGAACACAAGTTGGAGTCAGTGAGAGGAGCTGCAAAGGCAGTAAAAAGTCACGTCACCTCAAAAACTGCTGTGTCTGTGCAGCGTGAGTTCATTTAATCCTCTGAGCTGTAGTAGATGTGCAGATACGAAGAGCAAAGTTGCTGGCATCTTAAAAGTGATTTTAATCATCCATAGATGCGGGATGGACTTTTTGCCGGGTCAAAACAAAAAAATTCTTCTTCTTCTTTCTCCTCTTTTGCGGGTTTGTAAACCAGCTGCATGCATACCGCCACCTGCTGTTTCAGACTGAGTAAATACGCAAGTGCGCCCGAGCATGATTATATAATGCGAGCGTGAAAGCAAGCCAGAGGGGGAAAGGGGGAGGGGGGAAACAACTGGGCCTAATGTGAAAGCACCCTAGGAAAAACGTACATAAAACATGAAAAGGAGGATTTTTATCAACTATAATGAGAAGAATGATATTTGTGTAATGTGCATAAAATCTCTGCAAAAAATGGGTTTATTAAACTGCTATTTTGACACATTTTAAGTTAAAGAAATATTACAACTTCTGTGATTTGTAAATTGCAGCTGGCCATATTGCTATTTAATCTAATTTGGGATTAATAGAGTGGTGCAGTTGTGACGTGATTTTGCAGGCAAACCTGGAAGTTAGCATCGCATGGGTTCCCTCGGCATTGAGCCCATGGGATTTTTCAATGGGTTTTTGGATCATTGCTAAAAAAATGAGATCTGTGTCCAAAAAAAGCTGATGAAACTTGCACGTTTTGTTAATAAAGATAATCTTCATAAATTGATACAAGCATCATATCTGGTTCGTTAATCTAACAGACAAAAGTAAAAAGCTAACATCATGCTATATTGAACTACAACACAGTCGACTGAATTTCACATCATCCCCAGCGGATACATGTGTAGGCTCAGTTGCCGCGCCTCTGATGATGACATTTAGTCTTCCCGACAAACGCTGTAGTCCTTGTTAGCTGTCCTTTAGCAACCGCCTTTATTTAGATGTGAAAAGATACATAATTCAAAGGTTGGGCACAGTTCAGATGTTCACCACAGACCTTATTTCAGGCGTCTAACCAAAAACCCATTCAAAAATCCCAGAGTCTATCAGACGAGGGAACCGGAAGGGCTAAAACGCTAACTCACTTCCGTGTTTTAGGACTCATTCCTGCTCCACTCTATTGCTAATTAAGACTGGCCCTGAAGAACAGCCCCATACCATTATCTCTCCTCCACTAAACTTCACAGTCAGAGAGGCAACCTTCTCCCAGCATCCTCCACACCCAGACTCACCCATCTAACTGCCAAACAGAGAAGTGTGATTGCTCACTCCACAGGGCAGGTCTCCACTGCTCCCCAGTCCAGTGTCCATCTGAGTCGACTGTGGAACATCCAGCAGGGTTACATTTCATGAACCGTATGAGGTATCAGATTTTTGTTAGTTAACATTAAAATCTCAGTTTGCTTAAATGTCTGCTAGACTGCAGGGAATGAAGTGTTGGATATTCAAACTCTTCAGTGGCAGGACCAAAGAAACCCCCCCCCTCTCCGCCTTATTATTTCTGCCTCCCTTTGTCTAATGAAATTCGATCCTTTTCCCTAGACTGACCGCTCCGTATGTTTGAGAAATGCTCTGACTCTACATCCAGTCGAAGCTACTTCACTCTTGTGTTTTTAACTGTTGGATTTTTTTTCTCTCTTCCCTCCTGTCTGTCTGCCTTCTGTGTTGCACACGGCCCTACAGTCTCATGACCTTATATGGGCATCTATGGTACTTGAGGGAAATGTGCTTTAAGCTTACAAGCACATGGCATTCATCTGTGTAAGAGCACAGAGGAGAAGGATTCAGCAGTTAAGGCATGAATCTGACATGAAGAAAATATCTAGAGAAGTATTTGGTGAAAAAGGGTCAGGGACGTTTAAATAAAATCCCCAGGCTACTGAGATGTTGACAGCTGGCTGAAAGTTGAGCAGATAACTCGTCCGCGTGTTTGTGTTTGTATAAACTCCTCCATGGATGCTTCTGGACAGTCTTCTCTTCTGGTGAATATTTTCCTTTTAGCAGCACTTCTCTCTTCAGGTGGCGGAAAATCCACTTTAGTTCCACTTCAACACCCTCAGCTAAAACAAAAATTTCAAGGTTCATGACTCAGTGAAATAAAAAGCACTGTGTGAAAGTGTCTCTGTCATCCAAGGACGCCATGTTGGGAATGTGACAGCGGTGATTGCTGGTACAGTTTGTCCTGAGGTGGATAACGAAGGGTTGCTTAACATCAGCGCTCAGCGAACGTAAACCCGTTTCTAAGAACTTTGAACCGTCCAGATAACATCTATTAACGTATTCAGTTTAACTCTCTGAGCATCCCATTATATTCTTCATAAGGTTTTGGCCGTGTAGTTTCTCCCTCAGGTCAGCCACAATCAACCAGAGCACTGTGACATAAACAGTAATGATCTTCTGTCCCAACAGAAGAAACAAAAATAACTTTATTAGTGTCTGAGTAGAACAGTCACAACAGAAACACTGACATCATCTGTGGAGTCAAACAGCCAATGTCAAAGCACCCAAAATAACTTCATCACTCTTAACAGTGTGACTAATGTCATCTGTTTCTGGGTGTGGCTGCTTCAGCCTGCTGTTTTTCTGTTTTTGACCTTTAGGGGAGATTACACATCTCTGCAATGAGACTTTATCTCATCACACACAGAAAGACTTCAGACAGTTCCTCTGGAGTTTTAATTCAAATAAGAAAAATACAGACAGGAAAAACAGCCCGCCTATAACGGAGTGAGTAAATCCATCCATTCATCCATGTATCCATCCATCCATCCATCCATTCATCCATCCATCCATCCCTCCATACATTCATCCATCCATGTATCCATCCATCCATCCATACATTCATCCATCCATGTATCCATCCATGTATCCATCCATCCATGTATCCATCCATGTATCCATCCATCCATCCATCCATTCATCCATCCATCCATCCATCCATCCATTCATCCATCCATGTATCCATCCATGTAGCCATCCATCCATGTATCCATCCATCCATGTATCCATCCATGTATCCATCCATCCATCCATCCATCCATCCATTCATCCATGTATCCATCCATTCATCCATCCATTCATCCATGTATCCATCCATGTATCCATCCATCCATCCATCCATCCATCCATACATCCATCCATTCATCCATGTATCCATCCATCCATCCATACATCCATACATCCATCCATCCATCCATCCATTCATCCATGTATCCATCCATCCATCCATCCATCCATCCATCCATCCATTCATCCATGTATCCATCCATCCATCCATCCATCCATCCATCCATTCATCCATGTATCCATCCATACATCCATCCATCCATCCATCCATTCATCCATGTATCCATCCATCCATACATCCATCCATCCATCCCTCCATACATTCATCCATCCATGTATCCATCCATACAGCCATCCATCCGTCCATCCATCTATCCATCCATCCATCCATCCATCCATTCATCCATCTATCCATCCATTCATTCATCCATCCTTCCATCCATCCATCCATCCATCCATTCATCCATCTATCCATCCATTAATTCATCCATCCATCCATATGTTCATCCATCTATCCATCCATTAATTCATCCATCCATCCATATGTTCATCCATCTATCCATCCATCCATCCATGCATCCATTCATCCATCATCTATCCATGTATCCATCCATACAGCCATCCATCCGTCCATCCATCTATCCATCATCCATGCATCCATCCATCCATTCATCCATTTATCCATCCTTCCATGCATCCATACCTTCATCCATCCATATATCAATTTATCCATTCATCCATCTATCCATCCATCCATCCATCCATTTATCCATCCTTCCATGCATCCATCCGCCATCCATCTATGCATTCATCCATCTATCCATCCATCCATGCATCCATCCATCCATGCATCCATCCCTCCATCCATTCATCCATCCATCCATTCATCCATTCATCCATCCTTCCATGCATCCATCCATCCATCCATCCATGTATCCATCCATCCATACAGCCATCCATCCATCCATCCATTCATCCATCTATCCATCCCTCCATCCATCCATCCATCCATTTATCATCCATCCATCCATATTTAATGCCTCCATCTCTGGGGGATTGTGGATGAACTTATGTAGTCAGTTTAAATGTATCTGTTTGAGTGTTTTTAGCCTAATATTGGAAAAACAATGATAGTCTGGATATTTCATTGTTTGCAGTGACTTTGAAACTAATGGAGCTTCCACTTCTCTTCTTTTCATCCCTTTGTTTCTGGATTTTGTCATGCAAGTATCATATGAATAGCCAGAAAATTTTATAAATGTTTAACTCTTTCTTTCCTTGGATTCTTACCCCAACTTCTACCTACTCTGTCCACCCAGCAGATCACTCACAGAGCCTACGGCAGAGACATCGTTCCTTTTCTAGTCAGTCTCTGCAGTTCCACTGCAGGCCCCTCCTCCCGTCTCTGAAGTACCTCTCCACTAGAGAGCCAGATCTGTTTGGGACTGTGCACCTTCAAGATAGCATAGACAGAAAAGCCTCAAATCACTGTGTACCTTCGCCAAAGACATTTCCTTCCTCACCATCAAAATAGAGCCTTCAAGGTTTTAGCTGCCTTAGGTTTTATTTTAGATCCATTTAAATAAAAAACAATCTCTTTTGCCCATTTCTGCCTGTAGGAGGTCTGTTTCTAAAAGACTGACCTTAAAAACCAACAGAAATATTTCTGGCTGATGTTTGAACGTCGTCTCTGGGGTTTCACTGCAGGGATTCAGATCGACTGCTGTCTGTTTCAGCTCCTCTGATAGCTAATCACCGTCTGATGGCGTTTATTGACCCGTGAGACAGTGTGGCGGCTCGGCCAGAGACCCGCAACATGCACAGGGAGCTGCTCTAATTACAACCAGTGTCATGATGCATTCTGGGTCGTCTGTCAGCGTGACAGCGATGAATCAGCTTGTTAAATATATGTGATTGATAATTAGAGCTGAGTCATGAGTCCTGTTGTCTGAGTTGATTGCTGCTCATGTGAAGAGAGCCTTATTATCACTTTTTGGGAGGTTGTTTATTTATCAATAGGACTGTGTGTGTGTGTGTGTGTGTGTGCTGCTGAGATGGTCAATAGGCCTGAAGTCGGACAATAACTGGGTTTCAGTGTTGATCAGACAAAAACTCATGCGAGGTATTTTTAAATGCAGTGTAATCTCCGTCATCCTGGGTCTCATAATCAAGACATTAGCGAAAGATGATGCTGAATCACGGTGGCAGTGATTCTCAACGGGTGGTTCAGGCCCCAAAAGTGGGCCACATAGCAGTTTTCAGTGGGTTGTGAAAGTCTGCCTCAAGAAAATATGAGGCAAAAAACAAAAATAATAATCTATGATGTGCTTTGCTTTGAAGGAAACATCTCTGCCATTTTTTTCATACGTCTTTTGTTCCACTTTTAATCCATTATGCACTATTTTTTTGTTAAAAATGTTTACTTCTGATTGTGAAATGTAGGAACTTTGGGTCTTGATCTGTCGTTAAGGATACAGTGGTGGGTCCTGATGCTAGACCAGTTGAGAACCACTGCACTAAAGAGTCTAACCAGTGGAGGTGGGTGGGACTGAGCAGGGCGTCTTCTCTTAACAGGCAGATTTCAGTTTTTATTCTTTAACAGACTCAGCTATAGCCAGCTCTTAAAATTTCTCTCCTTTTATTAAACATATAAAATAGGCTAATGGACGATTTAGTTGGAAGCATTCCCACAACATCAGAAACGCTAAAAAGACATGGTGAAAACAAAAGCATAACTTCTGTAAAGACTAAAATCTGAATCTGGATTTCTGTTAATGAATCTTCTGTGAGCTCGATGTCAAACTAAGGTTTACTAACCAGTAAACATGTGTTTACTGGTTTTCTCTGCAGGAATCCTCGGCTATACCATCAATATTATTAGTGTGAGTACTTTGCAATACGTTCCTGTTAAAAACCTGATCAAGAAATGCTCCTCTGTGGAGAAGGTGAGTGGTTGTGAATTCTGTGTGTGGAACAAGCTCCTTAGTGTGCCGTTAACTCACCGACATGCGTCTATCTCTAGCATGTCCTCTAAACATCCCACTGACTAGACGTTAAAGTTCAGACCTGACTCTAGATGGGTGCATTTCAAGGTGAGGTTGATTATTGCATCTTCAAGACAGGAATTAACCAGTGCTGGATAGCAGGGCTCAGGGATAGATGAGTTATTTTACCGCTCTTGATCCCCTCTGACCTCAAATGTTCAAACTCGTTCAAGAGCCCCGATTCCACATCTGAGTTTTTATTCAAGTAAGAAAACTAGAGCCATGAATAACAGCCCTTCCATAAAGTAGTGAGTAAATCCATCCATCCATCCATCCATTTATCCATCCATCCATCCATCCATCCATCCATCCATTTATCCATCCATCCATCCATCCATCCATCCATTTATCCATCCATTCATCCATCCATCCATCCATCCATTTATCCATCCATTTATCCATCCATTCATCCATCCATTCATCCATCCATCCATTTATCCATCCATCCATCCATCCATCCATTTATCCATCCATTCATCCATCCATCCATCCATTTATCCATCCATTCATCCATCCTTCCATTTTTAAAGCCTCTAGATTCCAGATCAGACACCCTCCAATGAAAACCTGTAAAAGCCAACAAGAGCAGGAAGATGGAAACAGCATCCACCAGCTGCATGCTTTTATAGGTGAAGACATACACTATATGGACAAAAGTTTTCAGCCACCTCACTATTCCACCAACAGGGACTGTAATGACATAGACATAGTATTCAAATACATTGTTGTTGCCCCCCTTTTGCAGCTACAACAGACCCAACTCTTCTTGTGGCATTGGTGGCTTTTACTCTCATGGTCCTTAACAGTCGTTGACTCCGCCCTGTGATTTTACGTCGTCTTTAATCAGCTAATTAAAGCTTTACGTGTTGTTCCTAATTGCTGATATCTCTGACAGCTGACTGTGGAATATCCAGCAGGGATGAAATTTCACCAACCGGCTTATTGCAAAGGTAGCATCCATCACAGTACCACGCTTGAAGTCACCAATCTCTTCAGAACAGCCCATTTAGGATCACAGATGTTTTCAAATGGAGACTGCATGGCTAGGTGAGGATTTTATACACCTGTGGGTCTGATTGAAACACCTGAATTCATTACTTAAGGGGTGTGGCCAGATATTTTTGTCCATTAAGTGTATGTCAAAAATGCAAAGTGGAATACTGAGGAAGACCAACTTGTCTCATGTAAGTCTGTCTGATCCTCCATATTTGTCGTGTCTCTGCAAAAGTCATTATTTGTTTCAGTCTTCCATCTGGACCATTCTTCCGATTTCTCAAGAGCACTTAGACAGCCTTTCTTCAAATTTTGCACGTATGTCCACTTAGCCTGGAAGATGACCTGGTTAGATTTTGGAGGCCAATGGTTTGCCTAGTCTCAAATGTTTTGAGTGCAATAAGTCAAGAATGCATTCAGGGATTTTTGCAAAATTTGGCAGAAACCTCCAGTTGGACATGAAGGTAAATCGACTAGAATCTGCAGGTCAAAGGTCACTGCCATCTTAAATACTGTGAGGTTTCAGCAAGCTTGAACCAAATTCAAGCCTGTTAGGAGCTGTACCTTCTTTATGCATGTGAGTACTCTGACAGAATTTCATCCAAACATAGAGACTTCCAGCAGAACTCCAACTAGAGTTAACAAAGTCTCACAGGTCTATGACAGCTGTTCTAGTTCTAGTGTTTCTCTTAGGTGAGATCTCATATCGGTATCTTCCCTAAGGATCAGTCACAGTAAACTTCAGGTTTGTGCTTTCAAAGAGTTATAAAGTTAAAAAACATCTGTAACCGTCCTTCTGTCTGGTGTGTAGCCAGCTTAGACTCGGCTCTATGCATTCCTCTGCTCAGTGGGGACTCAGAATGTATAAAATGAAAAGATAAATCATCAGCAGCCACTTCCTCCTCAGGCCAGATTAAAAATCAAGTCAGGAGCATAAATATTGTAGTGAAGGATTTTTAACGATTCAGCAGCATCAGTGTCCTTCAGCCGCTGCTCCAAACCTCCATGAAATATTTCTACCTGCTCGATCCGTCATTGTGGAGGAGTCATTAAATTCCATTCATCAATAAAGATCTCTAAATGATAAAGGAGTTGCCGTGTACGGCCCAGTTTGTCTGCACAGGATGGATTCAACTTTAAAAATGAGCTCTGAGCGTTCTGTCATTTTATCAGTGAAGGTGTCATTTTCATCTCAAAAGGCACATTTTTGACAAGCCAGCAGGATACCCGTTTCTAAAGTTAATTTAGAAAGAGCGTGTTGTCCTCTGTGCAACCTCAGAGCTGAAAAAGCAAACATTTATGGTTGGAAATGTTAAAGAAAAATACAGAAACAAAGGAGAAAAGACCCACCAGAGAATCAGGATGTAAACACTCTCTCTGATGGCCCCGAGCTTTAATCTGAAGGACTCGACTGTTTGAGAAAATAAAGCACAGTCTTTTAAAAATGTGCCATGCAGCTTGTCTGTAACAAAGGATCTTTGGTAAATAACTCTAAAAACTACAACTCCTGGCTTTGCCTCTCATGTGAATGTTTTAGGGGAGATACCGTAAGCTTGCTTTGAGAATTTTAAAGTTTAAAGGTGCTTATAGAAAATAAAAATGTGCCCTAACAGTCTTTATAACCTGTAAATAAATCAGAATAAAATGGACAAAGATGGCTGACTGGTTTCTGTTTCTATTCCGAGAGATTTAGAGGTTTTGTTTTCATTTTTTAGGATATTTTTGCTGATGTTAATGTAAATTCATTGGTCGGCATGAGTGCAGAGGAAAACTAAAAATCAGCCCTCACAACAGGTTCAGGGTTTTGAAATTTCATTGGCATGTGAGTCATGTCCGGACCTACAAAAATGCCTCTTGGACCCATATCTCCAAGTAGACAGGAAGTTTGCCATTTTGAATTATTCGGGGGTTCTTCTATAATTAAATCCTCCAAGGTCAGTCATGAGACCAAATAACTGGATGAGACCAGCAGCAAAATTTTAAGGTTATTTATCTTATGTGCAAAACTTAAAGGGCATGTTTGTGGCATCTTCTCAAAGTCTGAGGACAGTTTCTTCCAGGTTGCCAAATCCCTCTAAAAATAGGTTTTAAAAATTCTTAAATCGACCCCCCCATGCTATCATGTGAAGCCTACAGGTCTGCAGTAACAGCTAGTGCCATGGCAGAGCAGTATTCGCCATGAAACAGGAAGTAATGAAAGAAAAATGTTCTGCTATAGCTTTTGGTAGACACATGAACGGTGGACAAATTAGGAGTTTCATGTGGGGTTACCTCTGTGGGCGTGACTAAATGGCTCAGCCATGCCCACTACAAAATTGTAAAAGTCAGCCCTAGCAACATAACCTTGCAAAGCAGATGGATACGCCCGTTTCAGTGTTTCTCACTGGCGAATCCATATTGCAAAGCTCCAGTCTGAAAAGATTGGGCCCAGTTAGAAAGTGACAGCACCAATCAGCAACGAGGGGCAGTACTTTCGTGAGCGACAGAGTCGTGATATAAGCAAGCAGCAAGAAGAGGCCAGAAGAGATTAGCGTGGATGCTGCTAAAGTGCCAGTTTTATTAGAACTTGACGACATTTCTTCCTTAAAAGAAGAACAAAGAACAGCAGTTAGTTGTTTTCTTTTCAAAAACAACAAAAGTCGAGTACTGACATGTATACAGTCACCATGGTTCGCGTTATGCAGTTCACTATGGAGTTTACTCTCGGTAGCGGTTGTGCCACGTTTTGTTGCTCTGATTGGCCCGTAAAGATGTGACAGACAGAACGTTTATCCAATCACCCTCCGAGTTTTTCTTCAAAGGCTTTGCCCTTCCCCAAACACCGTCTATGAGAGGTTTACCAGATGGATGACAAATCAATCTGGCAACATGTAACGCTTCAACAATGGTGCAATAGCAGTCTGTGATTTAACGTAGTGCTCTCCTTCATTGGTGGTTGCTGTTGCTCCTAAACTCTTCCACTTTCCAGTAATATCACTCAGGGTTGACTGTGGAATATCCAGCAGGGATGAAATTTCACGACCCGTCACAGTACCATGTTAGAAGTCAGTGAGCTTTTCAGAACGACCAGATACTTTTGTCCAGATTGTCTAGATAGCGTCTGCATGAGTCTTGAGAGTGTTTCAGTTTCTTAGCTGTGTGTCCCTGATGCTCCAAGATGCCATATGGTGAAATGAAAGAATATACTTTAAGTGAAAACTGTGGCGGGCTTTCATTGACTGTTTACAGTCGTTTTCACACCTGATAGTCCGGGGACTTGGTCCGTTTTGTATGAAATGGCAACATTGTTGCACTTTCCTTTGGTTGGTTCACATTCACACCGCTCTCTTGGTCAAGTGGACCAAACCGCCTGAACACCTACGATCTCTGCCCACTAGGGGCGCTGTCGCCATGAACAAACGGCGACTAAGAAGAACAGAAGGTGTAGAAGAAGACCAAACTCCTTCCGCTGGTCTTTTCTTCCACATAAACAATGAAAAACACAGAATTTACACCGTCTTGTGGTTTCTGCTCTTGCATTGCGGCATTATGAGCAGCCAGCAAGGTGGTGAGCTGCCCAGCATGTCGTTTTTTACATGAGACGAATAAATCAGCATGGACTACTACATGTTGCCATGGCTACCCAGACGCCAAGTGAGGTACCGACATGTATTTGAGCATATTAAATCACATAGAAATCTGTATATCATTATGCCACCTCCTGTCTTTGGTTTACAAGTTGGTCTGCTTTGCTTTCACACCTCTAACACCTGGACCTTCTCATTTCTTCTTCATGTTCTTCTGAGTGTCCTTGTTCCTGCAGAGGTAAAATCTCCGTCTCTCTGCTCTGACCCCGGCTGTTTGAGTCTATGATAAACTTGTTTGCTCTGTTTTATTCTTCTACTGCGTTCCCTTCTGTTTCCTGTAAATTACCTCCTGACAGCTCTGTTTACCCGCTCCGAGCTGCAGAATGAGCTCCACTCAGATTTAATATCAAATTATGCTGTTTCACTTTTTTACCCGCCTGCTGAAATGCCTTCCTGCCCGCCAGTGCAGAAACGTCATCCTGTATTTATGTAAAGAGGTTGTAGAGCGCGTCGGAACGCCGCCCGCCCGCCGCTGTGCGTTTAGTTCTGGATTTAACCTGAGACTCCTCCATAAAGCTGTTCTCATTGGGGCTCCAAACACGGATTTTATTTCAGCCCTGGAGGTGCTGTAACTTCACAAAAATTGACTAACGGCTCCTGTCGTCACGTCCTCCTCTGAGCTTCGTGTTTCTGACATTTTCTGATACGAGTGTGGAGGAGCGGACTCTGGGGGCTGCAGGTGGGTCGACAGATTCAACGAGACAAGACAAAACAGAGAGTGAAAACAACAAATCTCTGCGTCTGCCAGAGGCGGGAATCACAGCGCTGGATCCTCCGGAGGCCGCCGTCCTTTTCAGAGGAAAACAACACCCCTCATCGCAGCCATCGCCCCGTCTGTGTGGTCGTTCTTAACCGCCATATTGATTTTTATTTGGAGCGGGCCGCTGTGACCACAGTAAATTTGGTTTAAGTGGAGAGCTGCAATGTGGTGGTTAAACTGCTCCCTGAAGATCCCAGTAGTTCTAACAGATAAAAAGGAGGCGAGACTTGTGTAGTCTTTTATTTATTCAGTTTTAACATCTTCTTTCTGTGTCTAACTGTCAAATTTAGTCTGGATTTAACCTCGCTGAGGGACACTCACCTCATGGTTCTAGTCTAACAACTCCTGCAAGAACCAATCTGAAAGTTTGGAGGGACATTTGAGCTCCAGTCACGATTAGCTGGCTCAACTTCTGGGTTTTTTTTAAATTGATTTTGCACCTTTAACTGGTCAGAAATCCTGGATGATTTTTATCTATTTCAATGAAACAGTGACAGTGGATTTCACCGTTAAAATGTCCAATAATGGTGAATGTAGTAAAGTTTATTAAATCTCTAGCTGGACTTGCAAGCTGCAGTCATCAGAAAATTTCTACGAGCACTGACAATAACCCCTACACTTTATAAAAAGTGATTTTTTACCACCAGCTAACCTGGTGTGGAAGTGGTTATAACACCAATGACTCAGTCCTGCAGACATCCTGCTACACGTCTAGGCAGATGAAAGAGACAAGAGTCACAAATTTGACCTTAATGTCTAGGATAGACTTGAAACAGCAGCTTGCAATGTCAAGCTGGGTATTTCCTGTCACCACTAGGAGGCACTATGCTCCGTACAACATACTATCATATGAATGCACTCAGATTTGGGCATTCTACAAACACGGAAAGTTTCAGTCAGATTGGACAATGCATGGCAGATTTATAGGCTGCTTCCTGTTTCTTGAAGAATATCCTCATTTAGGAGCTTTCCGTGGCTGTGCTCTTTGAGTTTTGTTAAAAAGCTGCACAATGTTTCATCATTCAGGTCTCTGCCATCTGTGTACCAAAATTCAGCTTGATTGGCTGAAAGCCCTTAAATGAGTTCGTCCTCAAAGGTCCCCGGGACATGGCAAAAAACACCTTCAAATTTTACACTTTGACTGAAAATGGCAGACTTCCTGTTGGGAATTCAAATATTGATTGGACACTTTTTGTGCCTCTCAGGAAGCTAAATGCACATGCAAAATTTCATCCCTCTAGGGGAAATTGTCTTGAGTCTAGTGAGCTAAGAGGCTACCTGAGCCTCTTTAACCGCTTTTCTCCCTTGTTTTGTCATAGACATGCCAATAGAAACACTGAAAAGACAGTAAACCTTGTGGGGTCAGAGACTGAGTAATGATGTGCTGTGCATGAACAAGTCAGCTCTTTTATATGGCCCATGGTCGCCTGCTCCCACTTGAGGGCCAGTTTCCTTTCCCCCATTTTTGTTATTCAGTCCACATTTTAAAAGTTAAACTGAGACTACATGAAGAGTTGTTTGGGAGCCAAAAGACCAGCTCTTGTTACTGAGTTGAGCCAAATAATCCAGATATCTCAAAGGAGACACATCTCCCATCTCAACGAGCGAGGCTGGGTGGACGTTGGCTAAGGAAACACAAGCAGCATCAGGGTTTACTGCGCTAAACCGTGACGAACTGTACTGAACCAAACCGGACCCCTTGGATCATATGTGAGTCGGAGGCTTTTAATCTACAGCGTTTGGACTGAATGTGTTACTACTTTCAGGACTCAAAAGTAGCTCAAAAATCACTGGTACGGTTCAGCTCCAACCCTTGTCTCCCTTCCTGTGTGCCATCCTTTATTTACTTTGCATCATCTCACAGTAAATCCAGAAACAAGTTCATTAAACTAGAGCTACCACATCTTGGTTATGTGCCTCAGTGAATTATACAATGGCAGGACAGCTGAAGTACATGGTGGGTCAAGAAGAAGGGCTGTGTTTTTTCTTTGGTAGTGTGATTGGTGGAAATCATATTCCTTTAACAATGCACAGGTATTTGTATTAAACTTTAGATTACAGAGCTTGTTAAATTCACATTCATTCCTCAGGTAGAAGTGTAGATACTAGGGTTTAAAAAGACTTTTGTAGAAGTTGAAGTATCAACTCAAGCTTTTACTCAAGTAAAAGTGTAAAAGTACTGGTTTCAAGACTACTTAAAGTACAAAAGTTAAAAGTAATGTAAGGGGGAAAAATGCCATTAAGGACAAAAGTTTAGGGGGCCTATAGTGCACTACCCCACCTCCCCAAAAACATTTTTCTAAAGGCCATTATGACTATAATGTTATATTAAAATGTTAGTGTTGAAAAATTTGGGATGCAAGTGTTTCAGCCACATTTATGCCCATTGAAAATGAAAGCATTTTAGCACAATGTAAATACATCCAAGAGCCATATATGTGTACTACTGAGCATTAACACGAGTTTCATGGAGAGGAAGATATGATGACTGATGACTGTAAGTATTGGTCTTCCTGGCTACCAACCTCCTCGCTGGTGCTTGGTTGGGACATTTGGCTCGAGTTCTCTTGAGTCTCTGCCAAGGACATCTTCGTACTAGACAACATACGTCCTCTCTTTCCTTGCTGGCGTGTGACATGATTTGTGTCATGTGCACAGGTGCGATGGATCACGTCCAAACCAGTAGGGTGTAGGAATGGTATTATGTTTATACTTCTCATCCAACCACAATCAAATTCACTCTATATAGATGGCGTGATTCATCTGAATAGGTTTTTGTTTTGTTTTGTTTTGGTTTTTTTTTTTTTTTTTTTTTTTAATGAAAACAAGCTGAAATGAAATAGGAGTAATGAGGCTATTTTTAAAATGTAAGGAGTCGAAAGTACAGATAATTGCATGAAAATGTAAGGAGCAGAAGTAAAAAGTCAGCTGTAAAATAATTACTCCAGTAAAGTATAGATACCCAAAATTTCTACATAAGAAAAAAATTACTTGACACCTCTGTAAGGGCACATTCACACCAGAGCTGTTTGGTCCGCTTTAAACAAACTCTGGTCCGTTTTCCCAGATAGTCCGGTTCGTTTAGAGTGGTTTGAAAGCTCATACAAACTCTGGTGCGGACCAAACAAGCGGACTCTGGTCCACTTGAAAACAGGGGGTCTCGGTCCACTTCCAAACGGACCCTGGTGCTGTTTGTTAGAGGTGTGAAAGCAAAGCAGACAAACTTGTGAACCAAAGACAGGAGGTGGAATAAACCCTAATGATATACAGATTTATATGTGATTTAATATGCTATAAATAAATACATGTCGGTACCTCGCTTTGCATCTGGGTAACCATAGCAACACATCATAGTCAGTGCTGATTTATTCGTCTCATGTTAAGAACGACATGCTGGACAGCTCACCACCTCGCTGGCCTAATGCAAGAGCAGACACCACAAGACAGTGTAAATTCTGTGTTTTTTCATTGTTTATATGGAAGAAATGACCGGCGGAAGAATATTCGTCTTCTTCTATGCCTTCTGTTCTTCTTGGTCACCGTTGGTTCGTGGCGACAGCGCCCCTAGCGGGCAGAGGTTGTAGGTGTCAGACGGTTTGGTCCGCTTGACCAAGAGAGCAGTGTGAATGCGAACCAAAGGAAAGTGCAACTTGTTGCCATTTCTGTTCCAAAACGGACTGAGTCCCCCGGACTATCAGGTGTGAAAATGACCTAAGTGTACAGAGGTCAAAGGCATGTAAGATAATAGCCTTTGACCTCCACAGTTGTTTTAATTAATCCTTGAATCAGAGTGGACATTTGTACAAAGTTTGAAGAAAATCCCACAGAGCTTTATGGAGATGTTCAAACGAACGGCCAGGATGAAAAAGCTCGGCTATCACTGGTGTAGAGGCATAAAATAATGTGAATAATGTTGCTGCTTTGTGCAGCTCCTCCTTTTCCTTCCTGTGTTAAATCTGTCAGGTTTGGACCTTAAAATAGCCAGAACTTTAAATGTTAGAACTGTTTAGAAGTGTGTACTGCAGATGTAAATGCCCAGGCCATAGGCCATGAAGAACGGAGCTGTCCGCGGTGCTGAAAGTTAGTGCTGTAAACCAAGGCATGCCAATAGACTACTAATTAGGATCTGCAACAGTTTTCATGAATTAGTCAGATCAATTCTGCTGTTACTGCTCACCACAGAGCCTTTAGGAGATAATATGATTACAAAACTAAAGTTTATAGTGACACACTAGGCTAGGCTTGTTTTGTTTTTTTTTTGGTTTGTTTCTTGTTTTTTTTTTTTTTTTTTGTTGTGTTTTGTTTGTTTGTTTGTTTGTTTGTTTGTTTGTTTTGTTTTGTTTTTGCTGCAGTGCAAACTTCACAAAATATTTTTTTTTAAGCTAAATCCTATGAAATCCATGGAAATGGATATTCACTAGTGGAGATGACAATGTTGCTGAAATTTTGGCTTTTTAATAACAAAGTTATCCATTTTCTCTGTCAAAGTTTGTGTTCCTGAACGAGTTGCCCTCTAGCCATTTTTGGCATTTTGTCTTAGTTTGCTTTGCAGTATACGTGTATGCTGGGGGAGGGGTTTCGTAAGCCTACATTGGCATGATTGGCACATGTGGATGCTCGGGCACCGAAGCACTCACGAAATCAGTGCCTGTGGTGTCAGGTGATGTTGGTCGAAAGCTTCTTGGACTGGGTTATGGATGAGAATCATCTGGCAATCATAAAAAAGGTTTAACGGGTTCTTATCCAAGGTTGTCTACCACTAATGTCCTCTAACTGTCCACTGGTCTCTCAGTCTGTTTTTCTCTTCAATATTGGCTCGAATAATCAGTGGTGGATGAAAAACCTGAAGGCCATCACTGATCAATATTTGATTTATTTCTCCACATGAGTATCAAACTCTGGTGTCCTTGATTAAACTCATGTCTGACTCATCTCTCTGCTCCAAAAACACCCAAACATTCCTGTTACTCCACAACCAGATTGAATAGACACTTCAATCAATAAACTAGTCTGGAGATGATGCTCACTCTGCCTGTAAAAAACAAAAACTTTAGTGAAACCAAAAACATCCAAATCAGAGTCAGACACATCCTGGTGCGAATCAAAGACTCGCTAAACACGACCACAGGGATAACAAAGATGGCCACTCAGCTTTGGCGTGGGAGGTAGAGGTGCAGGGAATCCTGCAGGAACTCCAGAAATCATGGTTTCCAACAGCAGCTTATAAAAACATTCAAACTTTTATTAACCATGTTTGATGCGATGCACAGAAGTAGTGCCCTGTGATATGTAGACATCTTTCCGCCCATGAATAGTCTTAAACTTTAGGATTATCTACTTCCTGCAGAATGAACCAACTGACAGCAGGTCAGATCTTTTCATCTTTCTACACACTGAGCTGTTTCAGAAGTTTTAACACAGTCAAAGAAATCAAACATGTCTGATCATCCTATCAGAGCAGAACAAGTAGAAATTAACCCTGATTTTAGAGTTTTAGTCTTTGATTCTGTTAATGAAGAGCGTCTGACAGTGCAGATCCACCGCACAAATCCAAACGCCTGATGTGCCGCCAAGCTGTGCTGCTCACTTGTCTTGTATTCAAGGTGAAACACAAAGAATATCTGCATTGAATTATTATTTACATGTATTAAACCTGTTGTTATTAGTACTGAACACTCAGAAAGTATACATCCCCCTTCACTTTTCTCTGTTTTGTCTTGTTGCAGCCTGATGCTACAGTCAAAAAATATTAATTCTCATTGATCTACGCTCAGTACCTTTGGCAGCAGCCTCCAGTCTTTCTGAATATGAAGCTCTGCACACCTGGATTGGGGGGTTTTCTCCCATTCACTTTTGCTAATCCTCTCTAGCTCAGTCAGGTTGGATGGGGAACTTCATTGAACGGCCATTCGCAGGTTTCTCCAGAGATGCTGCATAGGGTTCAGGTCTAGAACACACAGTTGTCCTTAACCCCCTCCTGTGTTGTCCTGGTGTGGTCTTAGGGTCAGTGTCATGTTGGAAGGTGAAGCTTCGGCCCAGTCTGGGGTCCAGAGAAATGCGGATCAGGTTTTCTTTGAGGATATCTCTGCACTTTGCTCCATTCAGCTCTCCCTCAGCCCTGACCAGTCTCCTACTCCCTGCTGCTGAAAAGCACCCCCACATCATGGTGCTGCCACCTCCATGTTTTACTGTCGGGATGTTTATTATGCCTTCATTCAGGTAGGACAGTGGATGGACTTAGAAACTGGAGAGAGATTAGAGGGGATGGACATGCTGGAAAGGAGCTACAGGCCAGATATGAAGACAAGCACATCAGCCTCTGCACATGGGGACCTCAGACTTAACCACTATGCTACCTGGACCCTGGTGCCACTTTTTAAGAGTGTTTCTCCCTCATTATGTCAGAAACATCACTTCAGAGAAAAATGCAGTCTGTGCCATGAAAATGAGAGAGTGCCCAGAAGGTTAAAAGGGGGTTAAAGCACGTGCAAGTGAACCGGTGAGGTGTGTGAACAACACTGCAGTCTGCAGTCTCTGTTAACAGACTGATACTGTCTAAACAGCTCCAGAGTACGTGTATGTGTCTGAACGATAAAGTCACATGATGCAGATATGATGGGATTTTTCACTCACTGGTGTTTTGTGCCCTTAACTTCGCCTGTAAGGCATGTCCCACCCTTCAACTGCCTTCTTGAGTAGAATGTAGCTTACTTCAAGGCAGATAAAGACATGGTAGGGACATGTTGTTGTCTTCTAGGCTGGTGATACTGGCTACCTGTCTTGCAGCCTGTCGGTTGTGGGTTAACTGAAAGGCAGCCATGTGTAGTTTTTGCCTTCCAGGCTGCCTATGTATACTGGCTAATTGACAGGCAACCACTTGGCTTCTTTCAGTTATCCACAACCAACAGGCTGCTTGGCAGGTAGCCAGTATCAGCAGCCTGTAAGACATTAACATGTCCCTAACACAGCCCTGCTCAACAGAGCCAGATTATTGAAAAGTACAGTGCTTAACAAATTTATCAGCCCACCACCCAAAGTAAGATTTATGCCACAGCTGCCCTAAATTAACAGCATTGGTAATTACCAAAATCATTTTTTATGTTTCTGCAATGGTTAATACACCAATATGAAGCTTTTTAACCCAAATGATACTTTCAATGCTAACATAAAATTTTTATTGTTATCCATAAATTTTCAAATTTACTGATTTACAAAAAAACTGAAAAAATAGTAAAGCACATTATTATTTCTTAAATAATATGTCAAATTATAGTTATTTACTGTCATTCCTGAACAGAAAAATGAGTTTTAGTGGTTGAATGTTATGATTGATTAATTTCTGACTTCTCAGAGAAGCCCAGTGAGCCGACTCAGATTTGGGTACAAAAAGGTGAATTCAGTTTGAAATTCCTCATTCCTGTTCAAAATGGTAAAACATGGAGAGCTGACTGAAAATGAAAGAGTCCGCTTTAAAGCACTTCATGATGCTGGATGGTCTCTGAGACAGATATGACAGGTGGTCTAATACATTTGTTAAGAACTGTACCTTTGCAAGAGCCACAATCTATGAGGTGAAAAGTGGCAAAAATGGGTTAAAGTGGCAATAGAAATAAGTTGAAGTGGCAAAAAACATAAACAAGCAGGTAAGAAGTGGCAAAAAATGGGCGAAAAAGGGCGAAATATGCATAAAATTGCAAAACAGGGTAAAAAAAAATGTTAAAAATGGGGGAAAATGTGGCAAAAATTGATAACAAAAAATGAGTTACAGGTGGCAAAAATCATCAAAAAGTGGTAAAAATGTGGCCAAAAAAAGTAAAAAGTGCCTTAAATGGGTAAAAGGCAGCGAGAGGGCCAAAAATGGGAAAAACTGGCATTAAATGGCAAAAGGGAGTTTAAGTGGGTGAGAAGTGGCAAAAAAAATGGCTAAAAGGGGAAAAAATGTGAATAGCAAAAAGCAGGATAAATGAGGCAAAAACTGATACAAAAAAGGGCCAAAAATGGGTCAACAGAGGCAAAAATGGGCCTAAAAAGCAGAAAAATAGATTAATAGTGGAAAAAAGGGAGGAAAATGCAAATAAGGGTGATGGAAATATGCAGACAACAAAAAAAAGGTTGATAATTAAAGCCAACTGCACAAGAGTGGGAAACAAACTGATTAATGTAGGTCACAATGGATAATTTCTGAGGTCAAAGTTGATCTTTTTCAAGGTTTTCCAGGCCAAAAATATTTCAAATGAAGGCATAGAAGAGCCACAAATCATCACAAAAGAGCTACATTTGGCTCAAGAGCCATGTGTTGAGTAACACTGCCCTACCTTAAAGTCAGATAGGATTTATAATAGAGGTTACTTAGCAAAGCAAAAAAGGCCTTTCTTAATTTTCTAAATTGATTTTACTGGGTTGATTTTGTTAGATTGGAAGGTGGTTGGAGGGTGGGACATGCCTTCCAGGCAAAGTTGAGGGTACAAAACACCATCAAGCAGGTTACTGGAGTATGGTGGACTTGCTTCCCGCCTGTTAGCTTAGTGTGCAGTATGTTTGAGTCTGTAGCAGCCGTATGTGGTGTGTGGAATAAGCGTCTCACATCACACAGAGAAAACCAAATAGCAGATAGCGACTCGCCTCCAGAACCTTCCAGGACAGAGTTCAAGTGTGTGATCATTTCATGGCCTCCTCTCAGTGTGGTCGATGTGGCCGAGAGGAGCTGATCTCTAAACAGAGATAATGTTCCAACACTGCAGAGTCTCCTGAAGAAGACCCGCTATCTGCACTCTCATCTTCATCCTTGCCCTCCCCCCTCCCTCTCTCTGAGCGCTGAGCATTCTGGGTAAACTTAGAGTCTCTCTGCTATTAGACTCTAATAGGTTTCATCTTTTTCCTATAAGACGGATAAGTGAGATGTAGATCAGTGAAAACAACAAGCAAATATGAGCGTTTGGAGTCAGTCTGGTATTGACTGTGTTCTTTTTTTCTTCCTCCACATCATGCCAAAGGGAAATGTTTCACTTCTGATATTTATCTGAGGTTACAGGCTACTGAAATATGAGCAAACAGACTTTGAACTTTAGTATTAACACACAGGCTTTGTGACTGAAGCTCATGTTGGAAATTAAATGTTCAGAGGTGTTGGGGGGAAGGCAACACCAATAAGCACTTTAGCTGCTTTAGGAAGAAATTTAAGCTAAGCAGACGTGCTACTTCAGGAACTGTTCATCCACAACTCTATGCAGAGCTCGCACAAGGACATCACTGATGATACGGAGGTTTCCCTCTCTCTCAGACGGTTACATGTAGGAAATCAAACCCTGTTAAAAATGTCCGATATTCACAAATATTTTCCAAACAATCTCATCACCTGTATAGGAGGGTTATGTAGGGGGTACTGCAGGAAAATGTGTCCCGGGCCATACTGGCAATCCACCAGGTCCCGCAAGACTGCAGGCGTTGTTCGGGTCTGCTGTGGTGAAGACAGAGTTGAGCCTGAAGACAAAGCTTCAGAATTACCGGTCGATCTACCTCCCAAGCTTCACCTAGGGTCATGATCTTTGAGTACTGGATGGAAGAATGACCTTGCAGCTTGAACTTGCAAAAATAGATCAGTTTAAGTTTGGGATATGATAAGGAGTGCAGACATCTAGAGAAAACTAGGAGGCCGAGATGGTTCAGCTGGCTCCTTTTCAGCTCTTTGGAGGTCGTCGCGGGGAGAGGGATGTCTGGGTTGACTTTAGGCTCAGTTATGCTTCCCGCATGGACAGCTGCATGGACACAAAGTGGCATGGAATCGTGATGCCGAAGCATCTGGTGCGTTTGTACCTAGCGCCAGATTCTTGCACACCGCAAACCGATATTCTCCCAAAAATTAGGGGGCAGTATTTCAAAAATCCCATCTGCAGCATACTTGACATTTGTTGTGTCTGCATCTGAAAAAATTTTTGCAGATGTGCACAGCCAGGTGATTTATTGCATTTTCTCCATTATTGCATGGTGCCGTCAAGCTGGGATTTTATCTGGTTTTGCCCACAGGTATGGCACGGGGACGTAAGTTACATTTTAGTACTGTCAAAGAGCATTTAAGATGTTCTTTACATTGCAGTCTGTCATGGCTTTTTACCTGATCCAGCCACTTCAGTAAAGTCTTTAGATACTTGGACAGTCTGCCTCTCTGTCTTCCTTGTGTTCATCTCCCACCATCATCAGGCCAAGACCTCAGTTACTGCAATCATTGCTTCTTCTTCTTCTTTCTTCTTCTTGGCGGATTTGCAAACCAACATGCATACCAACCCCTGCTGGACTGTGTACATACACGGGGTGCTTGGGCCCAGCAGTAGCTTAACATGAACCTTAACCACATAAAACCTCATACCTGTCCTGTCTTTGGATGTTTTTCCTGCATGCAAACATTCAAACATGGTGGTAAACCCAGACAGAAGCCATAAAAGTGCTTCAAAGAAATGTAAATGGAGTCGAATAAGCTGATGGTTAGACAGCTGAGCCTCAGAGAAAGGTGGTGATGCGCATTTAACCACAGAGATTATTCCAGGGATCTTAATGAAAACTCATTTAAAAATCCCAAAGTCTTTGAGATGATGAAGAGCTGAAATGCTAATTCATTTCCTGGATTCAGGACTGCAGCTCTTTATTAAATGTTAGATTCCACAGTCATGGCTGCAAAAGATACAATTCTTATTTCAAGGTTTCAGACACAGAACTTTACCTGAACACATCTTTGTATTCCTGGCGAGTTTCTCCACTAGGGACTGAAGAGCAGCGTGAACCATCTGGCTCTGTTTGTATTGTCCTAAACTCCACTCTATTTGGAGGAAGGACGCGATAAATCGCCTCCTAGTTTGCCCCGAGAGGCGTTAATTATTCACCAAACACAAATCAGAGCGTGGCAGCAGAGTTTCTGCTTGTTACTGAGCCTCAGCCACCCATTCACTTTGATTTTTAATCTTGTTATGTGGCGTGTTTGCTCCGCGGTGATACAGCTCAGCGTCCACTGACACACGGAAACTCAAAAAAAAGAGGAAGAAAATCCGTCTCAAGGCCCCTCAGCCTGGCGTTCTCTCTACATGCTCTTCTCCTCTGCTTATAAAAACATGCTGCACTACCCCATGGCTCTGCCCCGTGTTCCTGGACGACCGTTTTTTCACCGATTCAAACACAGGAGTCAGCGTGGAGGCGGAGACAAAAATAAACATGGACCTGATTCTGTATTCAGCCATCCTCTTCTCTCTGTACGCTGTCACACGGAGGAAATGGAAACCATGACAGGAGGCTTTTACTTCCTGTTTAAGTTCAAAGATGAGTCGAATCTATTTTGGCTTCTATTTCTGGATTGTTTTTCTCCCACTCTGGGTGCAGGTTGTTTTTCACCGTATGATCCAGGTTTAGAGTCTGCCAGGAGGCCTCGAGCTCCAACAACATCCCTGGGACAGTGAGGTCCTTGCCCCACAAAAAGCCCCAAAATGTCTTCATGTCAAGCAAGTGTGGTAAAAAGTCATGCAATAAATCCACGTCTGATTAGTGTCAGAGGAATGGATATAATAGTGAGCATGTACTTTATGTTTCTAAGTTCCACCTGCTGTAGGGATGTGCATCATCCCAGTCCACCTCCAGGCTCTACAGCTCAGATCCTCCCTCAGATTTCAATTAGACTTTGAAAAGTAGACATTACTGATGAAGTTTTGATGATTTTTGGCCGTCAGAGTTTTATAATGTGTGTATATGTGATAGAATGTTGGGACTCACTCCTGAAGAACAGCACAGCAACAGCAGAAATATTAATTTCAGAACAGAAATAAAGCTCAACAGTTCGGCTCCAGGAGTAAAAATCACATTCATTCACCACAACGCTCATGCCAAATCAATAACAGCATGGACCAATCAGAGTCATATTAGGAGACAAGGCAGTAGTTAGGGGCGGGGTTTAGTTGTACTGTGAGCTTATAGCAATGGCTGCCATCAGTGTAGCGACTAGCTCGGATGTAGCTGCAGTGTAGTGGCAGTTTTATCAGACCTGGACCACATTTGTTTATGAACTAAAGAGCAAAGAACCACACTGAAAGCTTTTCATGATAGAGCAGATATTTCCACTCTCCCCCTGACCTCTCCTGACACGCCAGCTCGACTGTTCCAAATATCTGCTGTACGGATATATCTCAGATTCATCTGGGAAAGCTCCCACAGAAAGCGTTTGGGAAGGGCAGGACTTCTAAAGATGACTGGAGGAATAATCGGCCTCTCAGCTTCATGACGGACCAATCAGAGCGACAGGTCAAAATGACCTGCGCTGCTCTTGAGCTGACAGCCTACCAGCTTTCGTTGTGGCTTTATGCCAGTGTTACTCAACGCGTGGCTCTTTTGTGATGATTTGTGGCTCTTTTATGCCTTCATTTGAAATATTTTTGGCCTGGAAAACCTTAAAAAATGTCAACTTTGACCTCAGAAACTATCCATTGTAAACTACATTGATCAGTTTGTTTCCCACTCTTGTGCAGTTGGCTTTAATGATCAACCTTTATTTTTTTGTCTGTATATTTCCATCACCCTTATTTGCATTTGTCCTCCCTTTTCTCCTTTTTTGCCACTTTTTTTCAGCTTTTTAGGCCCATTTTTGCCTCTGTTGACCCATTTTTGGCCTTGTTTTGTACCAGTTTTTGCTTATTTTATCCTGCTTTTTGCTATTTGCATTTTTAGCCACTTCTCACTCACCTAAGCTGCCTTTTGTCATTGAATGCCAGTTTTTCCCATTTTTGCCACTCTTGCTGCTTTATACCCATTGAAGTCACTTTTTACTTTTTTGGCCGGATTTTTACTGCTTTTTGACCATTTTTGCCACCTGTAACTCATTTTTTTGTTATCCATTTTTGCCACTTTCCCCAATTTTTAACCATTTTTTCTCTGTTTTGCAATTTTATGCCTATTTTGCCCCTTTTTTGCCCAATTTTTTGCCACTTCAACTTATTTTCATTGCCACTTTAATCCATTTTTGCCACTTTTCACAGCTTTGATTGTGGCTCTTGTAAAAGTTTTTTCAACAATGTGGCTCTTTGGTTGATCAGGGCTGAGTATCACTGCTCTATGCTCTTGTTTTAAAAAGAGTCCCATTCTGATTAAGTTGTTGCTTTCCTGCCGCTGTATCCGAGCTAACAGCTACTGTAACACAGTGTTAATTCTCTCGACGAAAACTATGACTAAAACTAGATCTGTAGATCTAGATCTGTGATGACTAAAACTGACAAAAACTAAGTTTCGTTTTCATCAAGACGACTGACACTAAACTAAACTGTAAGGTAGTTTTCGTCAGACATTCAAAATCCATAATATTTCTTTACTGGTTGTAAATCTGTCAAAAAACAACGCATCCGTAGCTATTCTGCCTCTCAGCTGTAGAAAGCAGGAACCCCAGGTTTGACAGGGTGCAGAGAACACTCTACCATGATTTGGTACCAGATTAAGGCAAGAAAATAAATGCTTGGACTAAAAGTAGAGACTAAAATGTGAGGACTGTTTATGGACTAAAACTAAAAGGGTAGAGAAGACTAAAATGGGAGTAAAACTGAAGGACATTTTGTCTAAAGACTAAGACTAAAATTAAAAATAGCTGCCAAAATTAACACTGCTGCAGCAGCAGCAGTCATTGTGATTGTTTCAGGTGGGGTTCGCTGGTGTATCCAAACCGTGCCCAAACAGACCAGGAGAAGAGCAAAAACATCTTTCCCCATCATGAAAAACCTTTTACTGTTGTTTATACCCTTTATTTCATGCAGAAACATGGCCTAGCTCTGGTAAACTAACTCTGTACTAGAGCTATGTCCAAGATGATCACAGCACTGGAGGCAGAAGTTGCAGACAATGAGTTCAACTAAACCCCGCCCTTATTCTTCTCAAATGACACTGATTGGTCTGAACAGTGCTCAGTTCAGCACAAATGTTGTGGATTGGAGCTTTTCAAGATTGGTTTGAAAGAGATGGTGTGGCAAATCCATCTTCTTTGGGTTACCCCTGGCCTGATTCGGCATGGGTCTGCGATCGTTACAGGTACGGCTGAGTTGTACTGTTAGTGTACAATGGCTGCCACCAGGGTAGCGATTAGCTTGGATCAAGCACATTTCTTATTGAAGTAAAAGCAAAAAGCCACGGAGACTGGCAGAGAGGATGCTTTAGCCCTTCTACCCACAAGCTCAACTAGGCTGCGTAGCTCAGGCTAGCAGTGGAGCTGTGCATGCCTGCTACCTCATCTTCTCTCACCACTCTGATAGGCCTATGATGAGTGTGACAGAGAGAGTTTTCATCCAATCACCTTCCGAGTACTTCCTGAAAAGTCCCACCCTTCCCAACACTGTACAGTAGGTAGATAAATGTGAAATATATCCATGCAGTAGATCTATGAAACAGTCGATCTGGCATGCCAGGTTACCCATTAATTTCCTCATAGCAGGTTTGATTATTCGCCATATTTCTAGAAATATCCAGGCTTAACGCAAGCTGTGTGAAACGGTGGAGACAATAGTTTGAAAGATATTGACCTGTAGTCAAGGAAAACATAGTTTATATGAAACCTCGGACAAAAAAAGTAAAACACAAACAATCCCTTATTGTCACAGTAACATCCATTGATGACGGCGATACGTGCCGCTGCAGCATGAAGCGCTAAACATTAGCATTTGAAATATAATCACTACAGTAAAGATACATGTAGAAAGAGGGAACATGTGTGTTTTAAAAGCTTGAAAGCCTATCAGTAGCAATGCAGTGTGGGATATGTGGTTCCATGAGCTTCAGAGAGTCTTGTACCTTTGCCTTTTTCTCTGTTTTTGAACGCTGTTTCCATGCAAATCAAACTTTTAATAATCACTAGTATGCAGGTAGCTAAGTTCATGCATTAGGAGTGTTGTAATAAGGATTTTGCAAGATGTCTGTGGGGGATTTGAGTGTCACTGGGTCAAAAGAAATATCAAACTGAGTCTCATCACCTTAGGAATGGTCAATATTCCCTGAAACGTGCTCGCAGCCCAGCCTAGTGGAAGCAAGAAAAGGAGGATTTTGTTTAAAATGTAAAGTTTTATTGGGAGCCAGTAAAGGTGGATGAGAGTTGGGGTGAAGTGCTGCCAGGGCCTGGTGTGGGTGAGAACCCTGGCAGTGGAGTTTTGGATGTACTAGAGTCTGTTCAGGTCAAACAGGAAGTGTGGATGAGCTGGTGTGTTATTTATATTTATTCATCAGTAACAAACCATGTCAGATAAAGTCACTGAGAGTGTGGAAGCGTGGATGGCTGGTGCTACGTTTGACCAATCATGTCTATTTCTAAATCTTCATCTTCTTGTGTCTCCCTCTCCAGCGGCCATTTTGGATGACCAGTCAACGTGCGGCCGTGGTGAGCGTCTGGCGCTGGCTCTGGCGAGGGAGAACATCAACAGTCTGATCGAGGGCCCCTCCGAGGCCAGGGTGGAGGTAGACGTCTACGAGCTGATCAAGGACTCCCAGTACGACACCACTGAGACCAGTAAGTCACCGTCCTCTGTCCAGCCTCTCTCTTTTTCATCCTGTCTGACATTTTCAGTGAACCTTGGCGAGAGCTCGGTGATCAAACATCCTCCTTCATTAACCGGGCGGATCTTTAAATACCACACATGTTCAGCCGTTAGAGAGGAACAGGAACTACAGAGAGGGTTTAGATGTGCTTAACACACCTGCAGATGTTCTAATCAATACTAACACATCTTAGCTCTGATCAGGGATGACTTCAATCACTGAAGACTGCCTGTTTTCTTAAATACTTTATTGATCTGATGTGGCAGCAGAAACATGTCAAAGGGCTTAAAATTGCAGAGTTTTTCAAAGTCCATCTATCTTGAAAAGCTCCACTCCACAATGTTTGGACCAATCAGCATCATTTGGGGAGAAAGAGGTGTTAGCTGTAGGCGGGGTTTAGTATTGTGATGTAATCTAATTTGTGATTAATTGCCCAGCCCTGGATGTAGCTGTAGTATAGTGTCATTTTACCCTGAATGTGGCCGCGTTTCTGCAAGAAATAAAGAATTAAAACGACACTAAAAGTTTCTTCAGGAAAGAAATGTTGTTTTCGCTTTTCTGCTGATTTGCTTCAGCATGAATCTGTGAGCGTTAAGGGGGATAGGGTTAGTTGTTGTGAGTGGTTGTTCACAGCGCTGCTAAAGGAGTGATTAGCTTGGACGTAGCTACAGCGGCAGTTTTGTCAGCACTGGACAGCGTGCCTTTAAGGGCAGAGAGCAATGATGAAAGCTTTTACTGACGTTCTTCTCTCGGTCTGCTCTAGCATGGGTTAGCAGTGTTGCGATGAGGTTTGCTAATGCAGTGGTTCTCAACCTGGGGTTGGGGCCCCCTTGGGGATAGCGAGAGACTGAAAGGGAGTCTCCAGATACCCTAAAAAACTAAGAATATTTTTAGAATTACTCTGTTGCCACTTTACAACAATTGTGTCACATTTTAACCCCTTTTCATAATTTTTCCCACCAATTTTAACAGATTTTTGCCATTTAACACCTATTTTTGTCAGTTTTAAACTCTTCCCACCACTTTTTTCTGCCTGTTTTTGTCACTTCTAAACCAATTCTTGCCACTTAAGCTCAATGTTGCCTCTGTTTACCCATTATTGCTACTATTAACCCCTTTTAATCATTTTTTACACCCATTTTTTTTCCATTTTAACACCATTTCACAATTTGATATGCCCATTTTTGCTAGTTTAACCAACTTCTGGCCATATCTGTTCATTTTTTTCTTTCTCAGTTAACCACCTTTCCCACATTTTTTTGACATTATTAACCCATTGTATAAATTTTCAAACCTATTTTAATTTTTTTTTTTAAGGAAGCACGATAATTATCGGTACCGTTATATTATCGGCAGATATTGCATATATTTCACACATTTTTATTATCCCAATAATAAAATATTAACCGATAAAATCCACCAATGATAAAGGCGTTTGTTTTCTTTCTCACGAGAGTACACATTCTGTCCATTCATACTACACATTCTGAAACAGCAGGTGGCGCTGCAGTACGAGACCTGCTGTTAAGCACCAGAGAAGAAGAGGAAGCAACCTCAGTGCTAAGAGGCTAATAGAGGTTAACAACACGGTGGTACTGGCAGAGTTATTCAGTATTTGTTTGTAGAATTTACCCAGCAAAGGTACCAAAGACTGGAAAGAAGTCCTCGACGGATCTTAACTCACAAGAGTCATCATCCTGACAATGTTAAAATGAAGTGGTAGCAGCCGCTAGCCAGCCATGGGCATTAGGACAGAGCCAATGGCTAATGCCAGACAGAGTGCTGAATCAGCAGGCATTGGAAACTGCAGAAAGTTTGCCGGAGCCAAAAGGCGCAGCATTATAACAAAATCAGTCTGACAGTCTCCTGATCCATCACTACTTTCATAGATGTATACCTGTCTGCTCTGTTTGGTTTTTTGGTTATCGGCCATCAGGAGTAGGAAATTATCGGTTATCATATCGGTTGAAAAAATAAACAAATAAAAAAAACTTATCGTGCATCACTAATTTTTTTTAGAAGGCTATTTGCAACACACATGAATAAATAAAGATATGTTGATATCTAAAGATAATGAGTTTTTTTGTTTGTTTGTTTGTTTTTTCAGGTTAAATATGAAATATTGATATCACATCTCAACTTTACGCCAAAAAGCTCTCCCATTTATTCCCCTTTATAGAGAGCTTTGTCTGCACATGACTATTCCAAATTGTGCACGGCTGTGTTCAACCACCTTCAGGTACAGCGGGGGTCCCCAGTCTCTGGCACCTTTATTTTGGGGGTCGTGGGCTGAAAAGGTTGAGAACCCCTTTACTAATGTATCCAATAACTGCTGCTGCAGTAGCTGTTAGCTCAGATGTAGCTGTAGGAAAGTGACAGTCTGATCAGAACTGGTCCAGATTTCTTTTTAAAAGAAGACCAGAGAGCTGCACTGAACGCTTGTAACAGCAGAGAAGATGTTTTTGCACATCTTCTGACTGGCTTTGGCATCAATTTTATTCACAGAGAAGCTCTGCCATCAGCGATCTACAGCTCAAGAGCAGCCCATGCATATGTCATTTTGTCTTGTCACTCTGATTGGCCTTACAAAAACTTTCTCTAATCACCTTCAGAGAATTTTTGGAATAGTCCTGCCCTTCCCAAACACTTTCTATGGGAGCTTTCCCAGAAGAATGTAAAATTTATCCATGCAGTGGATATGAAGTATGAAGTATTAGAGGCGGAGACTTTTATTGTGAAGAGCTATCCGGATTGGAATGTGTTTGAGGAAGTTGGCCAAATTTTAGTCAACTACACTGCTCATCGACCCAAGGAGCACCTCCTTATGAACTTCTCCTGAAGTTCAGTTTTCTGTTTTTGGCACCAAAATAATTAATGGAGCTCTGAAGAGTGTCAGAGAGGATTCTGTGTTTGGACATGAAGGAAGCAGACAAGCAAACAGGAGGATGAGCGGGATGTTTTCTACACATCGCCGTGGAGCGAGGTCACAGTGACCGGAGCACTCTCAGCGTTCTCCACCAGCTGCTCCTGATGTTTATCGATTCCCCTACAGGAGGACTAGAGAGACACGGCGAGGCAGTGAATGTCTCTGTCAGAGCCCACCACTGTACATGAACACACAGACACAGGAAACACAAAGGATCATGGGAGTATGCTTCCAGTGTAGGGGGCAAACAACGTTTTCAGCTCCTGGACAAAGAAATAAAGCTGTTGAATAATAACAAAAAGATTCAGACATAGAAACAGATCCGTTAGATTTTTTGTCTGGTTGTAGACCTTGATGAAAACAACATCCATGTTTTTCTTTTTTCCAGTCTCAATAAGACATCATGTTCTGAAGGTTCTGCCATTATGTAAAATGAAAGGTTTTTGTTAGAATAAATACTGTTTTCATTAAAAATAACTGAATGAAATAAACAAAAAACCTTTTTCCAGAAAATAAATGTTCTCCCCGTATGTGAAACTCTGAGTAATAAAAGGTGGGTGTGACTTCTGGTACTTCTTGTCTAAATGGGACTTTGCATGGTAACAAAATGCAAATCCTGATCATTAGAGTCATTTTGAGATGAAAATATGTTTTAATCTTAATTACTTTATTATATTATAAAAATGTAATGATTATGTTGTATGCTACATTCATCCAGCTGAACAATATGAAATGACACTAGCCCCAGAGGCTGATTCCTCCTTCTTTACCATCCCATGCAGGGGCAGGGGTTTGGGACAACCCCCAAAATGCTGACCCATTCCAGGACAAACTGACTAATATGACTAAGTGCTGTGCAGCTGTACCGTGAGCCACCCAGGCCAACCTGTTTTGAACAGACACGTTTTGCACATTGCACATTATGACACAACCACTTAACACTTGCAACATGCAGCTGCGCCCGTTAGTGCCGCATGTTGGTTATATGGTGAGGTGGTCTATGGAATTACTCTCAAACTTGATAGCTTCGTTTAAACTCAGAGGATCTGAGGCCTCAGTCAGGATGAAGTGCTGATTTAGTTACATGATCAGCACCATGGACAGCACTGCAATCAGTATCATGGACAGCACCATGACCAGCACCATGGACATCCCCATAATCAGCACCATGGACAGTACTGTGGACATAAACATGATCAGCACCGTGGACAGTACTGTGGACATCAACATGATCAGCACCATGGACAGTACTGTGGACATCAATATGATCAGCACCATGGACAGCACCACACAGCTTATCAACTCTCGGCTACTCTGATGTCTCTTGTTATTTTTTTTTACAGAATACTAAGTTATAACATTATGTTGTGAAGTTATTTTATTAGAACAACAAAGGTTTCATGTTATAACATGATAAAATACGCTTCTATAGTCAACAAATAAACCTCTTCCTGTTAGCTATAATCTTTAACTTCAAACCCCCCCCCCCTTTTTTTTTTCAGTGTGTCAAATCCTGCCAAAGGGTGTGGTCTCAGTGATTGGCCCCGCCTCCAGTCCTGCCTCAGGGTCTACCATCAGTCACATCTGTGGAGAGAAAGAGGTGAGTCGACCCTGGTTTTAAACATGACATGAGTACTATGATTCATTTTAAGCCAAGCCTAATGTAAACCATGCAGACATCACAGCTTTTATCCTGTGACTTTAAGCAGAGCGGGACGCCCTAATACCGCTACCCTGTCTCACTGCTTTGTTCCAGATTTTAGGGCATAGAAAATATTGACAATCTTAAATATTGTTGATATATCAAAGCCCCTATAATGATCAGAAACTGTAAAGACAATAGATACTGAACCTGAGGAGACATCTGAGGCTGTGCCTGCACAGGTAGTCTGCAGCTATTAAGGAAAAAGGGTAGGCGATGGTAAAACACACCACAGTTTCTGATTTATTCCACCATCACTCAGATAGCAGAATCAGGTTTTCTACTGAGGATAAGAGCTTTTATCTGGTTTCTGATATTTTTTGTGATGTTTAAAATGCCCAAAAACTGAATTAGATTCTTACAAAAAAAAAACAGGGTACTTGAGTCCAAGTTAACCCAGTCGTTGTGCATGTTTAGGATAATTTAATGTATAGTACAATTAATTTTCCCTAAAGAAATGAAGCTTTTATTCAATAGCGAGACATTTTAAAAGCATGTATCTGCTGTAAAGTTGATCTTCTAGAACAGAGGAGTGACTCTCTTTTAGAGCTGGCGATGAGGAACTTCATGTTTCTGTCCATGTTTTTCCCGGTCTTCCCTCTGGAGGTTTCATCCTGATTTATCCACAGTAACACTGAACTTTAATGTCTTTAAACTCCTGTTTTAACTGTTTTTCTACCTGAATGAATCTCCCTGAGTCTGTCTTCATCTCCTCTAAGCGTCTTCATATCTGCTTCTCCTGCTAGCATCCCTCCCCCTCCTCTGTCTGAGTTTAAAAGAAACTCTTTATCTGCGTGGAGCCCGGCTCGGCTAATTAAACCTGTGCAGGTGTGATCAGGTTAAATCACGGAGCGTGTGATCACACGGGACATTTGGCCTCTGACCTGCTTCTTCATTCATTGCTGATGTGATTAATTTTTCAATTTGTCATTAATATTTCAGCTGGAGTGGAGAGTCTGTCTGTCACAGGATCTTTGCTCTGAGGAGTCTGAAGTGAAACAGAGATGGCTTTTAACTCGGTGGCTGAACTAAAGGCTCAGACTCCTGAAGGGACACGGACGGTTTGATAAAGACAAAAGGGCCGATGGTTACTGGAGCTCTGACCTGCAGAGAGAGACTCTGAGACTGAGTCCACATGAGGGCAGGAGGTTTTCCTCCTCTGATTACAGAAATAACCCCGTCTACACACTCAGGATATTCCTGAAAGCTGCAGCCTACCTGCACAGGTGTAACTTTGATTTGACTTTCTATCTCACTGAAATATTCTGAAGAGTAGTTGAGGGACAGCTGATGGAGAGAGAGAGAGAGAGAAACTATCAGGCTGCTCTGTCTGCAGCGGATTCATTTTCAAATCATGAATGAAACCTGAGTCTAGTTTACTCCAGAGATGGGAAATTACATTTCCTGTTCCAGGCCTGAAATGAAGACATGATAACATTTCTAGTAGTCTTTTCAAAGTAAAAGCTCATTCTTTTTCTCCTACAATGCACTTCCCACATGTTCACACAATGCTTTTATTTTGAAATTGCCTCTGGGACAGGTTTGCAAGTTTTCCAGACTCATCTGTGGTTCCCGATTAACACCCTTAATAATTAATAGTCATTATAGTCTAATAGTTGTAATAATGATCATTTATAACATCAAGTTTGATTCGTTCATAGAGATTGCCCTCTCATTCACTGCCTTCCTCTCTGTCGTTTTTCTGCAGCTGCTTTTTTTTAACCTGTTGGCCTATGTTGCCAGTAAAGAGCACATTTTCAGATATATTTTTGGGCTATTTATGCCCTTATTAATAGAGGAGGACTCTGGATATTTGGAAACAGGGATGAGAGAGAGACATGTGGGAAAGTAGCCACAGGCTGGACCTGAACCTGGGCCGCCTGTGTACGTGGGGCATGCCTTAAACCACAGGGTCAGTGATTTTCAAATGGTTTTTGCCCAAAGCACGCCTTAGATAAAACCTCAAGGCCCACTCACTAAAAATTCATGCAAAAATCCTTTCTGTAGAGTTTCTTACAGTATCTTTGTTTGATGTATGCACAACGCTACTAGGAACAACAGAATTACACGGATACAGAACATGCCAAAATGATGATTTCTGCAGTTTACTTTTTAGACAGATTGGTATAATTCACAGTTGTTGATGAAAGCAGTCTACTGTACCTAATACAAAACTTTTTGTACCTGTTATAAGTCATTTTTATAAACTATCCAAAAAAAGTGAATATGCAACCAAGGTACAGTGAGAACGGACCAGAAATACTGCAGAAAATGTTGGTTTTACCTAGGCTTGCATGCTTTGCCACACCATTTGAGAACCACTGCACTAGTCCATCCATGCCCCAAAAGCATGTTTGCACATTTTTATTGCAAACATGATTTTTTTCTTTCACATTCATGTGTGGCGCTTTGAATTGCCTTGTCTTTTCTTGCTACCGGGTGTAGCAGGCCCAGACAGCTCCATTTGTTGTCTATGTGAAACACTTCTGCCCCGTAACTCCGCTTCCTCGCAGCCCAGTGTGACCAAAAACACATCCACGGAAAGCTTAGGGCCTACCAAAGCCAATGCAACAAATCCCAAGTCTGCCAGAGTCTGCCAAGTCTTACAGAGGTATGGGTTATTGAACGTGTCTTTATGCAAGTCACGCCCACTTGCAGACATGATAGAGGAACGGGCCAACATCTATCGAAAGCCCACACCTGATGACGGGGGAGAGGGGTTCATAGAGCCTTTGTATCAAGAGTCATGCACCCTCAGAGATTTGTGCCGAGGCTTGAATCCTTTTTACCTTTTTTTTTTTAACCCCAATTCAAAATTTCAAATTCCAAAATATGCAAGTAAGACAAAAGAGTTGAAAAATTATGACTGAGTGACAGCTTCCAGCTTTTACAGATGATTCATGATAGCATCTAGAGCACTGGTTCTCAACTGGTCCAGATTGTGACCCAAATTTCAAAAAACAACAACGTTCAACGGTGCATGTTTACTTTAATGAAGAATGCTGCAGGTTAGCTCTGGAGTGGAACAATACATGACCTTAAGCCGGATGTACACTGTGCGATTTCATGCCGACCATATGACAGTCGTGGCAGAATGTCATCTCACACTGTGCAACTGAATCGTTTACGACACACGACCATCGCGCATGAGTTGTGTGCCCACACTGTATGACTGAAGTCGGGACGGACTGTGACAGAAACCCGCTGAGTTTCCTTTGTTGAAAGGATCACACACTCAGGGTGGAGCATCTCTCTCTCTCTCTCTCTCTCTCTCTCTCTCCCCCCTATATCTCTCCCTGTCTCACACACACAAACCGCTTCACCTCTGTGTCTGCTCCAGGTCAAATAAGAGTATTTCCTGCTTGTCTATTTCCTTTATCATAGCGGAGTGCATCAGAAAGTGATTCCAGCCGCTGTCATGGCAATTTAATAATATAATAATAATAATAATACATTTTATTTGTGGGCACCTTTCTGACACTCAAGGTCACCTTACAAACAACAATCGAGCAAAGCAGTAATAGAATAATAAAAATTGCATAAAAGTCTAAAAACAATGACTAGACATGATATAAAAAAGAAACATTAAAGACACATTAAAGACATGGATCAGGTGGGGTAGGCAAGATGAAAGAGGTGAGTTTTGGGTTTTGAGTTTTAAATATGGGGAGGGACTCAATGGAGTGGAGGTCAGCTCTAGCCCCCATGGAGGACAGACGGGGGGGGGGTATACAGGAGGTTGGCAGACGAAGAACGCAGAAATCGGGTGGGTGTGTATGGTTGGAGGAGGTCGGAGAGTTATGGGGATGCCAGGTTATGGAGGGCTTTGAATGTGAGGAGGAGGATCTTTTAGTTAATGCAGAAAGGGACCAGTAGCCAGTGGAGCTGTCTGAGGATGGGGGTGATGTAGTCAGCAGAGGGGGTTCTGCTGAGGATACGCGCAGCTGAGTTCTGGACCAGTTGGAGTTTATGGATGGATTTCTGAGGAAGGCTGAACAGAAGGGAATTGCAGCAGTCTAACCGAGATGTAATAAGGGCATGGATATGGGTAGCTGTGCTTTGGGGAGTGAGCGAAGGGCGAGGACGGTTAATATTACAAAGGTGGAAATAGGCGGACCGAGCGGTGTTGGAGATATGGTTTAGTAGGAGAGGGTAGTGTTGTCTGACATTGTCTGACCGTTTACAAAGGAAAACAATCCCCCAAAGTTGTCGAGTTTCTGCTCTCATTGTGAAGTGTCTGGAGTCATACGACCAAAATATCAAACATGCCAGAAATCCTCCTGACCAATCGGCAGCAGGCCGTAAGGTTGAAGTCGGGCCATGGTCAGCCATCATATGCCCCTGAACACAGCACGAGAAATGACGCTCAATCCGACTGAGCGCTGCATGACTCAAAATTCGTGGCTGAATCGCAGCAGAATGGCACAGTGTACACCTGGCTTAAAAGAGAGACGGTACAAAACGGAATCATTTTACACCCTTTCCCCACAGATAGCGGTAAACTTTTGCCCATTTCTAAAATTTTGTAAAATTACCTCACTAGGGTGGAAAAAGACGTTTTGTTATTGCACGATTATGAGACAAGTGAGTAGATGCATGTCCACCAACGACTTGTAATAGACGTTTTGCTTCTTTTTTTCCCAGATATATTCATGACCCAATGAAAACAGCTCCACGACCCCCTTTTGGGTCCTGACCCACAAATTGAGAACCACTGATCTGAAGAATCCCTTGCTGTGGTGAAAGGCACTCGTCACAATCTCTAAAACCTGTTTCAGACTGGACGTGTGAGACGAGCGTCTCCACACGGCTTGATTTTGTTCGTATGTGAACTAGTCGAGGCTCTCAGACTGCCTGCACGCGTGGCGCGTCTCACGGGCCTGATATGTGCAGCTCAGATGCGGAGAATTTACAGAATCATGGTCTCAGCCATTTTTTTTAAGAAGGATGATGTTTCTATACGACCTAGATAGGTAGAACATGTCAAAGGAAAGATAAACACAGTTTGAGTGCATTCTGGTTTGTGCTTTTCAAAGTAAAAGCTCAGTTTTGGGAGGGAGATCCAGCGAACACGCTGTAAACTTGGCTGTAGTATGAAAGCTGCACTGGCAGGATCCATCAGGAGCCGGGACGGTCCGTACTAGAGCCCTACCGATTTATCGGCGGGCCAATTAATCGGGCCAATTATAGCGTTTCACAGATTAATCAACATCGGGCTGAACTCAGCCCGAGTGCCTGGCCCCTCCCCCTCAGACACAGAGCGCAGCAGCAGCTCTCCCTCACTCAGTGTTGCCAACTTAATGACTTTGTCGCTATATTTAACAAGTTTTCAGACCCCTCTAGCAACTCTCCTACAAAAAAGCGACCAGCGACAAATGTAGCAACTTTTTCTGGTGTTACTGGAGAGTTTGGGAGACTTTGACATGAAAGCACGTATCGTTGCTATTCTCACTGAGGAGCAGGTGCTGCCATGGGCCCCTCTCCGTCCATAAGCACTCACAGGCAGCCTCGTCCTCACCCAGTTCGACTGCAGCAGAGTAGAGGACTAACGCCCGTTTCAGACTGGGATCGTGTTTTGCTGCCTGCATGTGCCACGTGTGTCAGCTCCGGTTTTTGCCAGTGCGGCTTTCACACATGGCGCAAGTTTTCTGTGTGTCAGCCGCATCTCTCTGCTCTCAAAGCGACTTCATTCAGTGTACAGAGGAAGTGTGTTGGGAACTATTCAAAATAAAAGCATTCTGTACGGGCGAACGAAGTTTCTCAATAGAAATGCTAAACCGGGCTTTTACTTTGAAAAGCACAAACCAGAAAAGCATTCATACGGTGTTTATCTTTCCTGTGACATATTCTACCAGTGTGGAGACAGAAAGTTTCACTAATAGTAGATCTTTAGAGAACAGCTTTATAAAACAGGCACATTTAAGCTTGTGGCCTTCCTCAGGGTTATCAAGAAACACATTGTAAACATATTCTATATGCATATTTGCCACAACGATGTAAATATGCCTCTCCATTTATCATTTTCCTTTCTAATATGGTCCACAGCCACAGTATAAGACTATTATACAGCGTTTAAATGTCGTATAAGTTGCATCTTTGTGAAATAAACAAAGATAAATGCAACTGTCCACATCTGTGTTCATGCACAGTATATATCCTGTGTTTATCAATGTTCTTTTTTCATATATCGGCCAAAATATCGGATATTGGCTTTTTTAGCCCCCAATATCAGTATTGGCATCGGCCCCAAAAATCCCAAATATCGGTCGGGCTCTAGCCAGTACACAGCAAAACATGCAGCCAGTCTGAAACAGGTCCATGCTCGGATGAGCAGGCGACCAAAGAGCTCATCAGACCTGTTTCCAACCTGACACAGCAGTGAGATGATTGCCTCAGAGAATGACCCTCATTTAGATAAAAGCAGGGTTAAATCAGGTCTGAATGCTCCACAGGATTTATTATTAAAACATCAGTGTGGCAGAAAAACACCTCTGGTTTATCATTTTGATATTTTGTTCATTAAAGGTTGGAAAATGGACAAACAGCTCGATGTAAATCATGATTGGACTGCCAGAAACATTTGGCAGCCGCAGGTAAAAGCATGTCAATGAACAGACAGATTCTAGCATGTTAAAATTCTCATAGAAACAAGGAAAAGGGACTAAGGCCTGTTTATAGGGGGGTTAAGGTGCAGCTACTATGTAGAATCAGCAATCAGCATCTTTAAATGAGGAAAAATGCCTAACCCATCGCTAATTTTTCCCCTCTTTTCCCTCGACTTTGGATCACTAAAGTTTAGCCAAAGTTTCCTCTTTCTCCTCTCTTGTTTTTCTTTCTAATTGTTCTTCTCCCTCCTCAGATTCCTCACGTGAAGATCGGTCCGGAGGAGACGCCAAAGCTGCCGTACCTCCGCTTCGCCTCGGTCACCCTCTACCCAAGTAACGAGGACCTGAGCCTCGCCATCGGCTCCATCCTGCGCTCCTTCGGCAACCCGACGGCGAGCCTCGTCTGCGCCAAGGCGGAGTGTGAGTCTGCGTGTGTCCATGTTTCTGTTCCTCTTCTCTCTGCCTTCTCCTCCTCCTCCTTTCCCGCTCTTTCTCCTCCACGTCTCCTTCATCGATCTCCCGCCTGTTTTTCCGCCCGACTGCTCCGCCCCGGCTCATGGTTTAAACGCTGCTCTCTGTCTCCAGCCATATCCTCGTCCTGTTAACGGCACCGTTTAACGGGCCTGTTTGTGTTGTTGTGAACGATGCTGTCGGACAGTGAAACCGGAAGGCGCCGTTATAAAACGCTTTATGGTGGCGATTAGTCCAGACACGCCCTCTGCTTCAGTCAGGGACGAAGGAGACGGAGGCCGAGAGGCTCTGAATGATAAAACTCAGCAGAGGCAGACAGGTTTAGAAAATGCAGAGAGGTTTGAAACTCCTTAACCCCTCTGTGTTGGTTTTGATAGGTTCAGGGTTTTCACTGTAAACTTCAGGGGCAAAATGCACCACATCAAGACTTTGTGGTGTTTTAGGACGCTTTCTAACCATCACTGATGGTCCGTTTATTCAGTCAAAGGCTGCTAATGTGCACAACATGCTGGTGCCGGGATGTTCACGACCAGTAGGGGGAAATGGAAGAAAATATCCTCATAAATTTACTGATTTTATCACCTGAAGAAAAACTCTGATTCAAAAAATGCGATTCAGTAAAGATTTATTGTGATGTTAGGAAAGATTATCGGAGGCTCTAACCTCCAATTTCCACATACAACGACTGCACTGTAGCGAATCGTACTGCAAGCACATCGCTGCCCCCTCTCTATCAGAACACTTCTACTGTCTGTGCTCCAGCCCGGCAGCGGCGTATCCCTGGGGCACCACTCCGCTCTGCTTCTTTCGCATCAATCCCTGTCGATCAGAAAGCTCCAAACAGGAAGTCACAAGCGTAGAATATCTGGTTCTTTCAAAATACAACAAAACGCACAGAATCCTGATCGTAAATCACTGTATCAACATTACGGCTCATCCTGCAGCAACAGCAAAGGGTCACTGAGAGGTCAGTGGGTTACAGAGCTACAACGGCGCCGTTGACGAGGAAAAGTTAACTTTTGAGGACATTTAGCCAAAGAATTTGACAAAAAAAACCACAGATCCTTTAATCAAACATTAACCTTTTCACTTCCTAACGTACTCATCCTTGGTGGAAGCAAAAATATCATGGACTCATGCAGGAAACGATGATGAATGAACCCTAAAAGGTAACATAGGCTGCTGTTACTATTCCTGTGTGAACGAGCAGTTTTCCTGGGATATCTGGGCTGTGTTGGAGCAAACCCGCAATGCTTCGCTGCACGGCGCTGTCGTCCTATGTGGAAGTTGTGGGTAAGGCCTCCAACAGACCGGAAGCACCGTCCCGTCAGTGTGAGCGCAGGGCTGAGAACAACTAGGCTTCCCCTAACCGTCAATCTCAACCCTCAGTCTCAAAATGCGAGTTCCTGTGAGGTGCTGTCCCAAGTTGAGTTGAGTTGAGTTGAGGGGCGAGTTTGAGGGCTTTATCTCCCTCAATTTTGAGATGTTCCTGGAGCTCCCTTGGTATTGAGGGTTATCACTCAGAAAGATGACGGCAAATGTGGGGAAGAAATCGAGCTACAAATGTAAATTTCTTTGTTAATAGAGATCTAAAAATTACAAAAAACACTCCAATGTCTTAGTTTAATATTATTTTAGGGATTATTTACCTTTTTGTAGCGTAACATTTACTTTTATTTTTACGATCGTAGCTGGTAACCGTCGCAGACAAGCCTACGACATGTCGTTTTCTTGGTGGTAACATAGTTGTTAAGTTGTTTTAACAAGATACAGGAAACATGAAATGTATGGACAGTCATTTTTATAAAATAACCGCACTAGTGTGATCTACCGTATCTGCTTATCTGTCAGTAGTTACAACTGGTGTTTAGTTAGCTAATGGCGGTGTTATACGGCGACTTTCAGCTGAACATGTCAGTGGTTGTGGTGTTTATACATGTTGAAGGCTGAATATTAATACGTTCTCCTTCTTTTTCTTTCTCTGAATCGATAGACTACGCGGTTTTGGCACATCACTGCCCTCTACAGTCTGTAATCATACCTGCTATTAAGGGGTCTCCCATTTCTGGCCCTTACACTTGGTTTTGAGGGGCAAGTTAAGACTGAGGGTTGAGCTTGAGGGTAAGATTGAGGGTTAAGGGCAGAATTGGGATTCAGCCCAAATCCAGGAGGAGTTTGACTTCACTCCCCTCTTCGGAAATCATCACTTCTAATTTTATTTGCAGGGATTTTGTTTGATTTTTGCTTTATTGACAAACAGAAGTTGTATTTCAACCATTAACCCTTTATGACCCGTCATTTTTTGGAGTATTTAAATTGGCTATACATCAGTAAATCCCTCAGAACCCAGTTTTAATGATATGTATGTGATAAGTCTATAGTAGCACATTAAATTGCTCAAAAGTGCGCTTTGTACAACATTTATGCAAAAGAAGGAAGGATATTTCTTGAAGGAAAGAGAACTCTGGAATACATTGAATGTGTGATATGTTAGTGTTACTCCTCTGGTTTTATATGCAAAAAGAATTTTTGCTCTGTCTCATTTGGTTGCAGTTCCACCCGAGGTTAAAGATAGAAATGACTGGGAGCACCGGCGATCCCGTAGGTTTTAAAAGTTAAAAAACTGAGAAAAATACTGAAACAACAGGTTAAAGATGTTAAATTATACCGAAATAAAAATGGTTTAAAACAATTCCTCACTTTGCTGAAATAAACCGTTTTATGGCTTTGACTGCGTATTTATTGATCAGTGCTAGATCCAGTTTTATTCCAAAATCTTCTCAATAAAAAGCTGACATAGTCGTTGTTGCTCCTTTCTGATTTTGGTTCTTATTTCTGTCTCTTTTCTTCAAGTTGTTTGTTTTTTCCTTCATCTGCAGATGCATTAATTTTAATGTTTCAACCCATTTTGTGAACATAATGTTTTAGAAACATCTGCAAATATAGTCTGAAATTAAAAAAAAAAAATCATTGTTCACCAGCGTTTCTATTTCCCAACATTACAACCACGGGGAACCTGTTGCATCCCATGCTGCATTTAAGGAACGTTGGATCCTTCTGGATGGTTATTGATGAGAGAGGTGACTATAAATACAGCTGTGTTTGCTGTAATGAACATCTAAGTGGTTTTAATTTGAAGTATCTGCAGGAACACGCTGCAGCTCTCCAATAATGGTCTGTTTGAGTGAAAGCACGCTTTTTGGCTCAAATTGATTCTCAGTGAGGAAAATGAATGGACTTTCACCATAATCACCTTCAGTCTGGTCTGGCTTTAATGCAGACCTGCAGCTTTGTGGAGCAGTTATTTGTCTCTAATGACTCTGAGGCCCATCAATTTCTCAAAGTGCCTTTTTTCTAAAGAGGAGCCGATCATTTTAAGGAGCAAACAAGAGAAAACAAGGATTATTTATAGACAGCCTATGTTTGGAAGATGTTTCTATTCATTTGTTACTGAAACACTTCTTGGTCCTGACTCCGCCCTCTTTTAGGCCTGCTGCGATTGGAGGAGCTGGTCCACCGCTTCCTCATCTCCAGGGAGACGCTGTCGGTGCGGATGCTGGATGACAGTCTGGACCCGACCCCCCTGCTGAAGGAGATCCGTGACGACAAAGTGGCGACCATCATCATTGACGCCAACGCCTCCATCTCCTACCACATCCTCAGGAAGGTCAGGAAGCCCCGCCTTGTTCTTAACCCTCTGCAAAGAAGTATTTCTCATATCAGCCTGATTCTTCCAGTGCATGCTGGAGTTTATTATTCTCCAATATCAGCAGTTATCTGTGTAGTCTGGAGTGCTGACAGTCATGAACAACTAATGCAGCGAGATTTATTCAAGTGAATTCATAAGAAGTTCAGCTTTGAATATCAGGCAGGAAAAGCCTCAGACAGCTGCCAGCTCACTGACTTTATGATGCTGTTAACGCTCAGTAAACATTTCTGAAGGCTGGAGATAGATGTGCTCTTTAACTATCAGCTGATTGGTGGGTGATGACCACCATAACGATAATAGCTCAGCCTTTACCGTTGTCTGCTGACTGTGACAGCAGTGAGGATAGTCAGGCTAACAGACCACCATGTGATTTAACTCATCTTTATTCAGATTTAATTGATTTTATTTTTTTATGATCTTGGCCTCAGTGAAAGAATATGAACAAAGATACAATAAATGGCAAATTGAGACGTTAGCCGTCGTCCCTCAGTGCAGCAACAAGTGCTTTGTTCTGTGGCTTGGCTATACAATGGGGGGGGGGTCAGGCCCTGACTGGTGAGTCAACAGACCAATCAGAGAGTGATAAAGTGATAAAGGGTGCTTTATTGTCAATTTACTGCAAGATGAAAAACTACAAAGGAAACCTTGGGTAATTTAAAAAGTTTTTAAAAAGTAGAGCTACAGAGTTTATTTGTATTTTTGCAGAATTTAGTTGTATTTTTAGCACAGTGTTGTTGTTTGTATTAGAGTTTTGTTATTTTTTAGAGTTTAGTTGTATTTTTAGCTCAGTTTAGTTGTTTTTTGCAGAGTTGTTTTTTAATGGAGTTTAGTTGTATTGTTGCAGAGTTTAGTTGTATTGTTGCAGAGTTTAGTTGTTTTTTACGGAGTTTAGTTGTTTTTTACAGAGTTTAGTTGTTTTTTATGAAGTTTAGTTGTATTTTTGCAGAGTTTAGTTGTATTTTGTAGAGTTAAGTTGTTTTTTGCAGAGTTTAGTTGTTTTTAACAGAGTTTTGTTGTTGTTTTTTGCAGAGTTTAGTTGTTTTTTGAAGAGTTTGTTTTTTGCAGAGTTTATTTGTATTTTTGCAGAGTTTTGTTGTATTTTTGCAGAGTGTAGTTGTTTTTTGCAGAGTTTCGATGTATTTTTGCAGAGTTTAGTTGTATTTTTGCAGAGTTTATTTGTTTTTTTGCAGAGTTTAGTTGTTTTTTTGCAGAGTTTAGTTTTATTTTTGCAGAGTTTAGTTGTATTTTTGCAGAGTTTTGTTGTATTTTTGCAGAGTTTGGTTGTTTTTTGCAGAGTTTTTTTGTTGTTTTTTGCAGAGTTTAGTTGTTTTTGAAGAGTTTATTTGTTTTTTGCAGAGTTTTGTTGTATTTTTGCAGAGTGTAGTTGTTTTTTTGCAGAGTTTAGTTGTATTTTTGCAGAGTGTAGTTTTTTTTTCGCACAGTTTTGTTCTTACAGAGTTTAGTTGTATTTTTGCAGAGTTTTGTCGTATTTTTGCAGAGTTTATTTGTTTTTTGCAGAGTTTTGTTGTATTTTTGCAGAGTTTTGTTGTATTTTTGCAGAGTTTATTTGTATTTTTGCAGAGTGTAGTTGTTTTTTGCAGAGTTTCGATGTATTTTTGCAGAGTTTTGTTGTATTTTTGCCGAGTTTATTTGTTTTTTTGCAGAGTTTAGTTGTTTTTTTGCAGAGTTTAGTTTTATTTTTGCAGAGTTTAGTTGTATTTTTGCAGAGTTTGGTTGTTTTTTGCAGAGTTTTGTTGTATTTTTGCAGAGTTTTGTTGTATTTTTGCCGAGTTTTGTTGTATTTTTGCAGAGTTTTGTTGTATTTTTGCAGAGTTTAGTTGTATTTTTGCAGAGTTTAGTTGTTTTTTGCAGAGTTTAGCTGTATTTTTGCAGAGTGTAGTTGTTTTTTGCAGAGTTTAGTTGTTTTTTACAGAGTTTAGTTGTATTTTGCAGAGTTTTGTTGTTTTTAACAGAGTTTAGTTGTTTTTTACAGAGTTTTGTTGTATTTTTGCAGAGTTGTGTTGTATTTTGCAGAGTTTAGTTGTTTTTTGCAGAGTTTAGTTGTTTTTTGCAGAGTTTATTTGTATTTTTGCAGAGTTTATTTGTTTTTTTGAAGAGTTTAGTTGTACTTTTGAAGAGTATAGTTGTATTTTTGCAGAGTTTAGTTGTTTTTACAGAGTTTTGTTGTATTTTGGGCAGACTTTAGTTGTTTTTTTGCAGAGTTTATTTGTTTTTTGCAGAGTTTATTTGTATTTTTGCAGAGTTTATTTGTTTTTTGCAGAGTTTATTTGTATTTTTGCAGAGTTTAGTTGTTTTTGCAGAGTTTATTTGTATTTTTGCAGAGTTTTGTTGTATTTTTGCAGAGTTTAGTTGTTTTTTTGCGGAGTGTAGTTGTAGTTTTTGCAGAGTGTAGTTTTTTCTAGCACAGTTTTGTTGTTCTTACAGAGTTTAGTTGTATTTTTGCAGAGTTTATTTGTATTTTTGCAGAGTTTATTTGTTTTTTGCAGAGTTTAGTTGTATTTTTGCAGAGTTTAGTTGTATTTTTGCAGAGTTTTGTTGTTTTTTGCAGAGTTTTTTTGTTGTTTTTTGCAGAGTTTAGTTGTTTTTGAAGAGTTTATTTGTTTTTTGCAGAGTTTTGTTGTATTTTTGCAGAGTGTAGTTGTTTTTTTGCAGAGTTTAGTTGTATTTTTGCAGAGTGTAGTTTTTTTTTAGCACAGTTTTGTTCTTACAGAGTTTAGTTGTATTTTTGCAGAGTTTTGTCGTATTTTTGCAGAGTTTATTTGTTTTTTGCAGAGTTTTGTTGTATTTTTGCAGAGTTTTGTTGTATTTTTGCAGAGTGTAGTTGTTTTTTGCAGAGTTTCGATGTATTTTTGCAGAGTTTTGTTGTATTTTTGCCGAGTTTATTTGTTTTTTTGCAGAGTTTAGTTGTTTTTTTGCAGAGTTTAGTTTTATTTTTGCAGAGTTTAGTTGTATTTTTGCAGAGTTTGGTTGTTTTTTGCAGAGTTTTGTTGTATTTTTGCAGAGTTTTGTTGTATTTTTGCCGAGTTTTGTTGTATTTTTGCAGAGTTTTGTTGTATTTTTTGCAGAGTTTAGTTGTATTTTTGCAGAGTTTAGTTGTTTTTTGCAGAGTTTAGCTGTATTTTTGCAGAGTGTAGTTGTTTTTTGCAGAGTTTAGTTGTTTTTTACAGAGTTTAGTTGTATTTTGCAGAGTTTTGTTGTTTTTAACAGAGTTTAGTTGTTTTTTACAGAGTTTTGTTGTATTTTTGCAGAGTTGTGTTGTATTTTGCAGAGTTTAGTTGTTTTTTGCAGAGTTTAGTTGTTTTTTGCAGAGTTTATTTGTATTTTTGCAGAGTTTATTTGTTTTTTTGAAGAGTTTAGTTGTATTTTTGAAGAGTATAGTTGTATTTTTGCAGAGTTTAGTTGTTTTTACAGAGTTTTGTTGTATTTTGGGCAGACTTTAGTTGTTTTTTTGCAGAGTTTATTTGTTTTTTGCAGAGTTTATTTGTATTTTTGCAGAGTTTATTTGTTTTTTGCAGAGTTTATTTGTATTTTTGCAGAGTTTAGTTGTTTTTGCAGAGTTTATTTGTATTTTTGCAGAGTTTTGTTGTATTTTTGCAGAGTTTAGTTGTTTTTTTGCGGAGTGTAGTTGTAGTTTTTGCAGAGTGTAGTTTTTTCTAGCACAGTTTTGTTGTTCTTACAGAGTTTAGTTGTATTTTTGCAGAGTTTATTTGTATTTTTGCAGAGTTTATTTGTTTTTTGCAGAGTTTAGTTGTATTTTTGCAGAGTTTAGTTGTATTTTTGCAGAGTTTTGTTGTTTTTTGCAGAGTTTAGTTGTATTTTTGCAGAGTTTATTTGTATTTTTGCAGAGTTTATTTGTATTTTTGCAGAGTTTATTTGTATTTTTGCAGAGTGTAGTTTTTTTTAGCACAGTTTTGTTGTTCTTACAGAGTTTAGTTGTATTTTTGCAGAGTTTAGTTGTGTTTTTGCAGAGTTTATTTGTTTTTTGCAGAGTTTAGTTGTATTTTTGCAGAGTTTAGTTGTATTTTTGCAGAGTTTATTTGTTTTTTGCAGAGTTTAGTTGTATTTTTGCAGAGTTTATTTGTTTTTTGCAGAGTTTATTTGTATTTTCGCAGAGTTTAGTTGTTTTTGCAGAGTTTATTTGTATTTTTGCAGAGTTTATTTGTTTTTTGCAGAGTTTATTTGTTTTTTGCAGAGTTTATTTGTATTTTTGCAGAGTGTAGTTGTTTTTTTAGCACAGTTTTGTTGTTCTTACAGAGTTTAGTTGTACTTTTGCAGAGTTTAGTTGTATTTTTGCAGAGTTTATTTGTTTTTTGCAGAGTTTAGTTGTATTTTTGCAGAGTTTTGTTGTTTTTTGCGGAGTTTAGTTGTATTTTTGCAGAGTTTATTTGTATTTTTGCAGAGTTTAGTTGTATTTTTGCAGAGTTTAGTTGTTTTTGCAGAGTTTATTTGTATTTTTGCAGAGTTTATTTGTTTTTTGCAGAGTCTAGTTGTATTTTTGCAGAGTTTATTTGTATTTTTGCAGAGTTTATTTGTATTTTTGCAGAGTGTAGTTGTTTTTTTAGCACAGTTTTGTTGTTTTTACAGAGTTTTGTTGTATTTTGGGCAGACTTTAGTTGTTTTTGTCCTCACAGACACCTTTGAGCGATCATCTCTGTTTGAAACGCCTTTGTTCTCTGTGTGGTCTGCTCTCTTCCTCGCTGGTGTTTACTCAGTCGAACAGGACCTTCAGGTTGGTTTCCTGCCAAAGTGGTGAGTAGACGTTACAGCCCTAAACTAAATGTACCAGCTCTTGGCAGGTTGTAATTTCGCTCGGTGCCCGCTAACCTTGGGGGAAGTCTGGGAAGTTTTGAATACAAAGTGAACTCACCGGGTGACTCTGCTGTGTTTGTCTGTTTTGGTTGTAAAGCTGGGCTCCTGCGGGCTGAGGCGAGCAGAGGAAAGCTCTCAGTGTGTGGAGGTTAATGGATTAATAACAGAGTCGGTCTGATACTCCTCGCTGTGAGGTGACAAGTTCAAAACCCAGCCTGACTTTGAGCAGCGGCGTGCAGACGCTCTGAAGCTGCAGCTCCTCAGAAAGCGTTTAAAGAGGAAGGTTAAGAGGAGGAAAGAGATTTGGCTGAAGGAAATCTTTATCCTCAAAGTCATGACATCCAGACATGAGTGCTGATTCTTATCTGAGGAGAGAGTTTAATGTAAGACAGCCGTCTGAAGAGGCAGGGGTTCAGGCCTGAAGGGAGCGTGATGAGCACTTCTTAGTTTAAACGACAGAAGACGCTGGATGAGAGCAATCATGACTACTAATGGGATTAGTTTAACGGTCTACCATATTCCTTTACCAACACCTCAGTTCTTTATAACAATCAAACATCATAAAACCCTTTATTTCGAAAGGTATGTCGTTTCTTGCTCTTTGGAGAGTCAGCACAGATGCAGGGTAGAGTCTGTATCCAGTGTGGGCCCATTGGTAAGGTCCTGAATGTTGACTATTCCTGCCTGTTCCTCCAACATGAGTGCAAACAAACCCTGATCTACACTAGCTCAGATGTCACCTGGGTCAACAAGCTTTATGTCAAGTGTTAGTGAACTAGTGCAACGTGATGAGCAGTAGACTACTGGAACAAGACGTTCATGTTCTCAGGCGGAGATCGTGGGAACATTTGGGGCCAAGGCCATCAAACTGGCAGAGTGGCTCTTGAGGATGACGATAGCTGCTGGTGCAGCTATGCGCTCGGATGTAGCTTTAGTTACAGTTTTGATCAGATCTTCATTAAAACAAGAGCAGAGCCTCACTGGAAGCTTCTCTTCTTCCCCTGCCAGCCTCAGCATGAGTTTTATCCACCAACAGGCTCCACCCTTTATAAACTATGAAATGTCTCATTTCTCTCGTTGCTCTGGTTGGCGCATAATAGATGTGATAGACAGACTGTTTGTCCAATCACCTCCGAGAAGTTTTAGAAATGTTCTGCCCTTCCCAGACTCTTTCTACCGGAGCTTTCCCCGATGCACATGGAATATATCCAATGTCGACTTTTCGGTGGAAGCCAAGAATCTTTGCTCTGATCTGGGCTTATGATCTCTGTCCAGGAGCGTGCAACTACAGCTAAAAAACTTTGCAGACTCTTCAGGCTCCAAAACCTTCAGTAGAGCTTTAAAGAGAAACAGCACAGGCCCCCGGGTAAAACTACATCAACAGCTCTACTGATGACTAGGTGACCCTGGATTATTAGCAGAGGCTCGGATTCTCGTTCTAGGCCCAGGTTTTAAAGTGAAGGAGCATGTCAGTAACCTGACACAGCTGATACACTGTTTCATGGATATATTTCACAATCATCTGGGAAACCTCGCTTAGAGAGCTTCTCTCTTCCATGAGGAGCTTTCAGTGTGGCTCTTTGCTCTTGTTTTGATGAAGAAATGTGGTCGAGGTCTGATTAAACTGCTTTTCTACAGCTACATCCAAGCTAATCAATACTGGCTAACAGTCCAAGCCCCCCTTCCCCTGTAAAGATTGCAAACTCATGCCGAAGTAGCTCGGCAGAAAAGCCAAAATGTGTAAAAAGACCCAGCGCTTCATTATGTGGGGAAATGTGGTCCAGTTCAGATTAAACTGCTAAAGCTACATCCGAGCTAACAGCTACACTAACGCCTTTGCTTTTGGCTCACAGTCCAACTAAACCCCGCCCATAGCTACAGCTTCATCCACAAATGATGCTGATTGGTCCGGACTGTGCTCGGTTCGGCAGAAACGGTGTAGAGTCAGGTCAGTCCGTCCAAGCTTAGCATTTCAGAGGAGAGGCTAAATGTCTTCAAGAACCGAAACCAAGTCCAGTTCCCCCTTTTGGACAGTTGTAGTCCACCGACTCATGTATGGAGGCTGGAACTAAATGTGTAAAGTCTGTTATCAGAGTAATGGCATGGTATCAGCTACATGGCAAAAGAGGTGGAGTTATTTTTAAGTGTTTACACTCTGGAGACGTTTTTCAAGACTTTAAGGCAGTGTTACTCAACCCAGCTCAACCAAAGAGCCAAATTGTTAAACATACATTTGCAAGAGCCACAGTCTAAGTGGTGAAAAGTCTCAATTAAAATTATTTAAAGGTGGAAAAAGTGGTCAAAAAGCTGCAAACACTTGGATAAAACTGGCACAAAGAGGCAGAATGTGGCAAAAATGGGCAGGAAGTGACCAGAAAAATGGGTTAAAGGTGGCAAAAAATTGTCAGAAGTGGCAAAAATCAGAAAAAAAGTTGGGAAAAATGGCCAGAAATCAGAAAAAAAAGGTGGGAAAATGGGCAATAAATGGCATTTAATTGCAAGAGGCAGCTTAAATGGGCAAGAAGTGGCAAAAATAGGCAAAAAATTGGCAACAAATGGGTGAGAAGTAGCAAAAAATGAGTTACAGGTGCCAAAAATTGTCCAAAAAGTCACAAAAACATGGCAAAAAATGAGTTAAGGTGATTAAAATGGGCAAAAAAATCCAGAAAAAAAAGGTGGGAAAATGGGAATTTATTGGAATTTAACTGCAAAAGGCAGCTTAAATTGGTAAGAAGTGGCAAAAATGTGCAAAAAGGGGCAAAACATTTTTTAAAAAGCAGGATAAAAATTGTCAAAAATGCGTGAAAAGTGACAAAAAAGTGACAAAAATGGGGCGAATGTAACAAACTGGGTAGGAAGTGATAAAAAAAGTGAGTTACAGGTGGCAAAAATTGTCCAAAAGTGGCAAAACTGAGGCGAAAAATTAGTGGAGAGGGATTAAAGAGCACAAAAGATCCAAGAAAAAGGTGGGAAAATGGGAATTTATGGAATTTAACTGCAAAGGGCAGCTTAAATTGGTGAGAAGTGGCAAAAGTATGCAAAACGGGGAAAAAATTGAAGAAAGTAGGATAAAAGTGTCAAAAATGAGTCAAAAGTGACACAACAAGTGACAAAATTAGGGAGAATGTGGGAACATGGGTGAGAAGTAGCAAAAAATGAGTTATAGCTGGCAAAAAAAATCTAGAGTGGCAAAAATGTGACAAAAAATGGGGGAAAAGTGATTAACATGGGGGAAAAAAATCCCCAAAAAAGGCGGGACATTGGACTTAATTGGATTTAACTGCAAAGGGCAGCTTAAATTGGTAAGAAGTGGCAAAAAATATGCAAAAAGGGGTAAAAAATGCAAAAAGTAGGATAAAAGTGTCAAAAATGGTTGAAAAATGACACAACAAGAAACAATGATAGGTAGAATGTGGCAACATGGGTAAGAAGTGGCAAAAAATGAGTTACAGGTGGCAAAAATTGTCCAAAAGTGGCAAAACTGAGGCGAAAAATGAGTGGAAAGTGATTAAAGAGTGCAAAAATCAGAAAAAAAGGTGGGAAATTAGAGAAAAGAGCCTCACGTTGAGAATCAGTCCTTTAAGGGAATCCCAAACACCATGGTTGGATTAACAGACAGCCAAACGGAGACAGAAGGCTACCGTTTCTGCTCATGTCATCTATGAAATCAGACATTTTTTCAGTATTTTTACACAAACCTGGAGTGTCTGCTGACCCACAAAATCTGAAATTAGTGCCCCAGCCCTTTATTTTTGTCTGTTTAGACTCTGCACGTCCCAGTGACAGTCCTTAGAAAAATACCTGCCCTCACCTGTTCTTTTCTTAGTGCCGATGGAGAAGGAGCTCGTTTGTGTTTAAAGATGCACGAATCAAAAGCATTTAGACGGGGTCAAAAACCTGCTGTGGTGCTTGATCCACATCATGTTTTAAACCAATCATGGCAGAGCCTGCTCCTTTAGCTCACAGCGGCCCGGTTCAGAGGTGAAAGCAGCACCTTTCAGAGTGAACGAGACAAGCCTGCTGATGCAGAGATGAGAGGCATTCTGCAGGACAAACACCCAGTCTTTATCTCGGCTGGATCTGACTGATCATCTTTAATGTCTGGGTCTCAAATAGAACAGAACTTTCTGAGGCTTCTGATTCAGACGTCAGCAGAAAGTTCAGTTCTCATCCAAAGAGAAGAGTTCAGACCTGGATGTCTCGGTTTTGTCTGAACTGACTCAGGGGCTTTATTCTCTTTCATTCTCTCCTCCTTTTAAACAATGAACACTTTCAATCACAGACTGATTCTGGTTTAATTCAGAGACGTAGTCGCTGTTTCAAGGTTGCGGCACACGTCGTCTTCACTTTGGAGAGAAACACGTCGAGTGTCAGGGTGCGATGACGCACATGGTTCCTGGTTTTTAATCAGCGGTGACTCATTATTCTGCAGAAGTTTGGTGAGGTGTGCTCCTTATTTCACTGTGATTAATCATCTCCTTCTTCTTCTTCTTCTGTGACCTACAGGCCAGCGAGCTGGGGATGACGTCAGCCTTCTACAAGTACATCCTCACCACTATGGTACGGCCACTCTCCTCTTATACATCCTCCTTTTAACCCTGAAGAGCCTCCTCAGCTCTGCTTTATTTACCTACTGCTCATTCAGTTTCACTCCTAGAGAATCTCTCCCACTGTGTTCTCCTCTGTCCCTCTGCGTCACTCCCTGTCCTTTCTTGTGGATTTCCTGCTTTTTTTCTGCGTAATTGTCCTTTATGAACAGTCCGTAACAGCCAGGAAGGAAACGTACCGACATCCACTCAAAATAAAGGAATCAAGGCGGTGTCCTTACAGGATTTTAGTCTGACAGTTTTGAAATATATTAGATTTTCTATCTAACACCCTAATCCCAAAAAAGTTGGGACACCGTGTGAAACATAAGATATTTTTCAAATCTCAAAAATAACCCGTAATGAGTCACAATAGAACATAAACAACATATCAGATGTTTAAACTGAGACATTTTACTACTTCATTAAAATATTAGCTCATTTTAAATTTGATGGCAGCAACACATCTTATTGTTGGCCGTGCCATCCACACATGACAGTTTGAGCTGGATCATGGAGAGAAGAAGCCATATGCGAACAGGATCCAGAAACGCCGCTGTCTTCTGACCAAAGCTCATTTAACATGGACTGAGGAAACATGGAAAACTGTTCTGTGGTCAGAGGAAACCACAGACGCCGTGTCCTGTGGACTAAAGAGGAGAGGGAGCATCCAGCTTGTTCTCCTTGACTATTTTAGCAAGACGATGCTAAACCACATAACACATCCATCACAACAGCATGGCTTCACAGGAGAAGAGTCCGGCTCCTGAACTGGTCTGCCTGCAGTCTAGACCTTTAACGAACTGAAAACATTTGGAGCATCAGAAAAGGAAAATCCAGCAAAGTAGACCCTGCTAGAATCTTACATCACTGTCCAGGTCCACCCCATGCCTCCATGTATCCTCCCAGCTGACCACTCCACAATGCACCTGCCCACCCCCATGCATGGTCCAGGGCACCCAGTATGCAGTGAGCTACCTCAGGCCCTGGAAGGCATACTATTAACCCTTCCCGTCCCCACTCTCCTGAACACGTCTGTATTAGACACACGGTCTTGCCAACTGAGAGACCAAGAGAAGTCATAGGAGTCCAGCTGGCGCCTCTGGCCATGGTTCAGCATCCAGGTCACACAAGAGTACAGTAAGACCAAGAGGACCTAACACAAAAAGGACCAAACTTACCCAGAGAACCTATCGCCCCATGATCGAGCCCAAGTCTGCATGATTATTAAACCAGAACATAAAGAAAACAAGAAAGAAACAAAACCAGGAGCCAGACTGTGAATCAGAGGCAAGTTACCAGACCGCTCACTTGCGTGGGTGTTGAAGGACCCAGGGTCATGAAGTCTACCACAGCGTCCTCCTTGGGAGTAGTCTTCAGCTTCAGCTCAGGCTGGTTTATCCCTCAGGAAAACTATCTGACTGCTTCAGAAGAAGAAGAGGAGAGCAGAGGGGTTAAGTGCTGTGGAGCATCGCGGCGTTGGTTTGTTTGGGGGCGTTGGTTTGGATGCACGTGGGACTGAGCCGGTGTGTTTTGGGTTTAAGACAGTAAAAAAATCCAGAATGACACAAAAACAGTTTGAATGCAGAATTTCAGAATGTGACCAAAAGGGGAATGAACTGAGATTAACTCCAAAAACTCTGAGGTTAATAATTTAACAGCCCAATATTAAACACATAAGTTTCTCCAGTTTACACTTTTAAAGAAGAAGGAAGAATGAGCCTTTCTACTAGATTATGATTTATTTAAATTCTTTTCATCTTCATCATATTCTCTGAGTTCTGATTTGACACCTGATGAACCAACATCCCCGCCCTCAGCTCTAGACGGACTCTTTTCCACCTGTAGAGCTGTTCCGGGGTCACTTCTCCTCTCAAACTGCCCACACGTCTCCTCCTCTTCAGCCATAACTCACCTCTCTCTCCGCTCTCATCACAGATGCACGCCAGCCCCGCCGCCGTTTGTCATCATTATAATTTCTCTGTCCGGTGTCGTGCCCTTGTGTGCGGAGACTTCGCATGGATAATAACTCGTCTCGATCTCCGCCTTGTCTCTAAACACCGGTGTGTCGCAGACTTTAACGGAGACTCTCACAAGGGCGCGCCGCTCATGGACCAAGGGCGATTCTGCTGTTCGGTTCTCCTTCAGCGGGACTCTGGACCAGAACCAAAACAAAAAATCGCTCCCTGTTCTCACTAGAAACACTCACACACCTGTAGTCCAGTCTCTGACCTCCCTTTAACTTTGTATTTAATGCTCTCTGATGAGTGTTACGGCACGCCATGCTCCCAGACAGCACACGTTTTGTTTGGCTGTGAAACATCTGAGTGAAGAAATGAATGGAAACCAAGAAAAGACTTCTAGTGTTATTACACCATGACCTTTGGAACAGCTCAGCTAGATTGGTTTAGCCAGCAGCCCCTGATCAGCTGATATATGATACTCAGATACAGCCAATCAAAGTGAGTCACTGCTACGCTCTGACTATTGTTGGTGTCTGATAACATCACAGAAAGGATTCAAATCTTTTTAGGGCTGGATCAGACTGCTCTAAGTCAGCCAGCATCACTAAATATGAACGTTAGGAACAACAAACACCCCTTGACCCTGACTCAGAAAGTCTGCCCTGTCAGAAATGTTTGTGGAGCATCCGTCTAGTTTCTCCTGACGCCGACGACACATACCCTGACACTGACCTTAAGGAGGGCATTTGTTCTCTGTCTTTATACCTTCATCTGCAAGGATGATATCTTACAATCCCCTAAACCATTTTCCACTCTGGGGGACCCTCTGTTTACATGTGCTGGTGCAAAGCTAGGCTAACTTATCACATTTGTAGCTCAGGTTCTATTTGACAAACAGCCACTCCTCTTCTTTATTTAGCCTAAGCCCCTGAGTCCACATATGAGGACATAAGATTTTGGCTTTTCTACATTACAGTAATCATTTTTACCTCCACCAAGGACCTTATGTGATCGGGTGGGTTCGTTCGTTTGTTTGTTTGTTCATTTGTTAACAGCATAACTCAAAAAGTTGTAGACGGATTTTCGTGAAATTTCCAGGAAATGTCAGAAATGACATAAGGAAGAACTGATCAGATTTTGAGAGTGATCTGGATCACCGTCTGGATCCAGGAATTTTTTTAAGGATCCTCTACTATTGGGAGATAGAGCTAATGGCGGAAGTCTGTGCTGTTAGCTCTTTACACCAGGAGATGGCGGACATGAGTAACTTCAATCCCAGCAGCATTTTGGGTGTGTTTCTATTCAAAGTTTTGGAGTTTATAGAGTTTGAAAGACGCACGCCTGGTCAAGGAGACGAGTCAGAGCATAACAGAGAGAAAGACAGCCAATTGTAGCGATAATACTCACAATGCTGGGAGGAATAGAGGAATATTCACCCTCTGACATGACTTCCAGTCATCCAGTGAGACCATGGGTGAGAATGTCAGGTCATCTGTTGGCACCTGCAGGCAATGCTTCCACCATGACAGTCAACCCGTAGCGAAGCCAATGCTTGGCCTCACCGTGTTTCCACCCCACCAGGGAGGGAGTAATCAGAGAATGCTGTGGTGGGGGACACATGGGGACGGATCCAGGAATTTTTTTAAGGATTCTTCACTGTTGGGAGATAGGGCTAATGGTGGAGGTCTGCGCTCTCTGAGTGCAATTTGCTTTTATATTTGGGGAATTTGCTTGAAATTTTTCATGAATTTTCTTGGAATTTTGGGGGGAATTTTTATTGGAATTTTAAGGCTTTACGAGGAACTTTCCCTGAAAGACTTGAGGACTATCTAAAGCAGTGTTACTTAACCTTGACCAACCAAAGAGCCAAATTGTTGAAAAATACCTTTGCAAGAGCCACAATCTAAGTGGTGAAAAGTGGCAAAAATGGTTTGAAGTAGCGATAAAAATAAGTTAAAGATGACAAAAATGGTCAAAAAGCTGTAAAAATGGATGAAAAGAGGTAAATGGGGAGAAAAGGTGGAAAAAGAGTCAGGAAGTAGCAGAAATGGGTGAGAAGTTACAAAGAAATGAGTTACAGCTGGCAAAAAAATTGTCCAGAAGTGGCAAAAACAAGGCAAAAAAATGTGTGAAAAGTGACTAAATTGGGCAAAAAGCAGTCAAGAGTGGACAGAAAGGGGCAAACAATAGGAAACAAGTGGTATTTCATGGCAAAAGGATGCTCAAAGGAGCAGAAATCAGGATAAAAGTGGCAAGAATTGGCAACAATGGGCAAAAAATTGGAAACTATTTAATATCAACAGGTAGCTTAAATGGGATAAAAGTGGCAAAAATTGGAAAAAAAAGAAGAGTTTTAAAAATGGGAGAGAAATAGAAAAAAGGGGGTATTTAAGTAAAGTAAAAAAAAAAGTATTTAATGACAAAAGGTAGCTTAAATGGGTGATAAGTGGCAAGAAATTGTAAAAAGCAGTGAAAAAGTTTCTTTTTTTTAAGGTTTTCTGGGTGAATAATATTTAAAATGAAGACATAAAAGAGCCACACATTGAGTATCACTGATCTAAAGGAATATTTGAGTTTATTTTGGGTTTATTTTATGGAATTTGTTTGGGTTTTGGAAGGGAAATTTTCCAAGAATGTCCTGTTCAACAATAAGGCTGATGTATTAATTTATTAGACAGTACTTATACCAAATAAGTGGGAGAATAAAAATGCTCTCTTGACAAAGGCTCCGGTCTCGGGAGGTTAAAATCTGCCTTTTACATACAGGATCCAGGGTCTAGAGTTAGTCCTCGGGTGCAGCATCAGCGGCGTTTCAAACATTGTACCAGGCCATTGAGGTGAAGAGGGAGCAGAGCTGGAAGGCAGAGCTCTCAGTTTCTCAGTCTCATCCTTAGTCATGAGTTTGGGTACTGATTGAAACAATCAGATTGTAAGTTAAAGCAGGAAATGAGATTCCTCAGGGGTCATCTGGGCTTGGCCTTAGAGATAAGGTGAGGAGCTCGGACATCTGGAGAGAGCTCCAAGTAGAGCCGCTGCTCCTTCGTCCCTAAAGGAGCCAGTTGAGGTGGTTCAGGTGTCAGGAAGCTTCTGGTCCCCTCCCTGTGGAGGTCTTCCAGGTGTGTTTAGCTGGAATGAGAGCCCAGGGTAGACCCAGGACTTGCTGGAGAGATTATTTGTTTCATCTGACCTGGGAATGCCTCAGAATCCTCCAGGATGAGCTGGATGTTCTTGTGTTTAAAATATATGAGTCAGACATAGCCATTTAACAGGCCAGGTGGATCTGCCGCCGTGTTGTTCCTAGAGCATCTCCTCTTTTTGCATCCATCATGCGGGATGGTCTGTCCTGACTGCCAACCCAACCCCGCCGGGAGAAAATGGATGGATGGTCGAAAGTCCTTGAAGATTCCTTGCTTAGGGAGTAGTAACTTCTTTCAAATGACCCAGGAACTATGTGGGGTGGAGCTGCAATCGTAAATGTTTCTGATTGGTCAACAACTCAGCCAACAACCCTTACACCCAGTTGGTTAAACTGGCAAGTGCAAATGTAGGCAAACAGTTTGTTTCCCTGTTTTGGATTTCTCTTACAGAAATTCAAATCCTCAGGCCATAAAGTTGAGGTATCAACATGAATGTCTCAAGGTGCAAAGATGGAAGAGCCTCATGAATTTTAGAGTCCAACAGCAGACTTAAACTCACACATAGGGTAATGGGTTTGGTGGGCAAGGCGTAGTGGTGCTCCCAGTATTGGACCAAGAAAGTCAGTCTTTTGGTCCTTGGTCCCTGACTCTTGGGAGGCTGCTGCAGGCACCTGTAGGACCCGGTGTGTTGGACCAGACCTTAGGGCCGTGGAGCAGAGCTGCTGGGACGATGCCCAGAGAGATGGGCCTGGAGCAGACCTGGACGGTGGGCGTCAGGAGGCCAGAGCAGCTTGAAACCTCCGTTCTCTGCAGAGATCCTTCCTGTGATGATACATAGAACAAAGTCAGTGACGAATACAAGGACTTTAAAAGGAAGAGAACTGTTTTAGAGGATTACACTGCAGCAATTACAGCCTGTTCCATGGCTGCTGGAGCAGTTTTCAGTCAAAAAGTCAAGACCCAGGTGTTAAAAAACCAGGTGTTAAAAGTCCTTCTGAATTCCAGCCAGCGTCTTTTCCATCACTGACACTAAAGTCAAACTTTGAGGCTCTTTCAGCTCCTTCTTTGGTTTTAAAGCTCATTTTCTGTCTCATAAACGACAGCTGCTGAAAGCAGAGCGGATGAGAGCACTGAGACTGAAACAGACAGAAAATTAGTCTTCCATGTAACACCATCACATCCTAATGAGGGTCAATCCAAACATTAGATTACGTTCATTAAATCTCAGCTAATTGGCTTCAGGATCACATATTTCCCTGTGAGTGAGGCCATCTGGATCTACAGCTTTATTTATTAACATGCTGCTGTCCTCTCAGGTACGGAGGTCTGCGCTCCACAGCGGAAATCTTTACAGCCAGGAGACGGACTGACAGGAGAAAAAACATACAGACACTCTCAGAATGAACTATGGAAACGCTGGCGATCACCGCTGTTTTTATCCTCAAGATTTGTCTTAAAGTTGTTCCTAAGAAAGTTTTGTTGGATTCATGACACGTTCTTAAACCGCTGGGTTGGTGTCTCCTGTGATCTTAAAGTGGATGAACATAAGCTGGATAGAAACGCCCTTTCAGGCCCATATAAGGGCATAAGACAGCAGGGCAGTGTGCAAACAGAGAGTGAGGGGATGTCTGTAACTTTCAATAGAAATGTCAAACATCCTGCTGTAATAATAGAGGAAAACAAGGCGTAGGTGTCTTTTTTGTTTATTTTAGCTCAGTTTTGTTCTTCACAGAGAGAATATTTTAATCAAAATGCACATTTATTCTAAAAGCTGATGCTTTAAAATGATGAATCATCATTGAACACATTTAAACTCATGTGTGTAGAAGATAGGGTTTCACTGATTTATGGTGCTTTCACACCTATGTTGTTAGGTCTGGACTTGGTTTAAACCTCCCCCTGGACCATGGTCTGGACCAGACAGCTGGACCTTAGCCTACCAAAAGAGGTGATCCTGGTCCTGTATTCACTCGGTACAGGATCGATGTTAAATTTTGCAGTATCGCCCACTGCTTTCAGGTGCGAAACACCAGTGTTGTAGTGCTCGAGAACAGACTTAGTCTTTAGACCGGTCTGAAGACCACATTTTGAATGTCTTGGTCTTTTCTTGGCCTCGGACTGGCTTGACTCAGGATTTTCCATCAAGACCAGTTGAGACCAGCACTGATTTGCTATCTGCAAAAACTCAGACATCAGTCCATCTTATTTCTAGTCAGAAAAACCTCTGAACACTTTCTTTAGGCCTCATCCTCCTGACAAATCTAGATAAACATCTCATTTTCAGATATTTAGAGTAATTCCACACGTCAGTGGCTTTTAAAAACATACAAGGATCTATTTTTTACAAGAAGTTAGTTGACCAATTTTGAGATTTTTGCATGTTGTAGCCTGACATGCTGGAGCTTCAATAGGAAACGTTTGAGAAAAGGCAGAGGCTTTGAAAAAAAATCGGAGTGTGATTGGATGAATGCTCTGTATGTCACATCTCTACAGGCCAATCAGAGCAACAAAACACGTGATGTAGTAGCTACTGAGCTGCAGGTGCACAGCTACAGGGAACAACGTGAAACATGGCGACTAAAGACATGTAAATCCTCAACTTTTGTCGTTTTTAAATAGAAAACAACTCACTGCTGTTCTTTGTTCTTCTTTTAAGGAAGAAATGTCGTCAAGTTCTGATAAAACTGGCGCTTTAGCAGCATTCACGCTATGCTCTTCCACCATAATTGTTCCCCCCCTCGCTGTTGCTTGTTTAAGTCACGGCTCTGCCGTGCCTGAAAGTACTGCCCCTCGTCACTGATTGGTCCTGTCACTCTCTAACCGGGCCCAAACGGTTCAGACGGGAACTTTGCAAGATGGATTCACCAGTGAGAAACAAGGAAATGGCCGTATCCATCTGCTTTGTAAGGTTATGCATGTTGTGCTTTGAAAGAGTTGCAGACGCCTCGTTTTTATCTGTCAGATTTATTTAAAAGTAAAATTAAAGAGAGAATGCTCTTTAACTGTTCAACCTTGTCATGGTTTTTTAACATCGATTTTTATGGTCTCAGTCTTGTCTTGGTCTTGGACCAAGACTGAGACTCTCGGTGCACTCCGGTCTCGGGCAAGTCTTGGGCTCAGATAGTGTGGTCTTGAGAAAACACCTTAAATAAAAGTCTAACAATAAAACTCATTAATATTCATTGTTTAACATTTTGCTGCGCACTAAATATTTGTCCAGATTTATGTCATGTATTTGTGTTTATGACAGAATTATCCTCCCATACCTACGGTGGCCCTGAAGGCCAACAGGATTAATATTTCAAAAGTACCAGAGTCCTACCCTTACCCGTTTCCTGTAATATTTTTGTGTTTTGTGAAATTTATTTTGCACTTTTGAAATATTAATCTTGTTGGCCTTCAGGGCCACCGTACATATCAACACTCAAATGTTTGTAACCGTGCTCTGGAGTGGTCTTAGATTTTGTTCTTAAAACAAATCAGAGATTAGAAAACTTACACTGAGAGAGTTTTTAGGAACAAATCTCTTCTTTAAAACATTTGAATGAGGCTGGGGTTGTCATGGTAACTCCAGCTCCGGGCCGTCTCCACACATGTGGATGAAGTCACAGACAGCCCCAGTTTCATTTAAGCCCAGGTTGTATAACTAAAACTAATTTCAAAGACACACTAAGACTTTATTCATCACAGGATTTGGTAGATGAAGTGCTGAAAAGTGTTTGTTGTGGTCCATTCACTACAACAGCCCAGAATTTTAGACCCTAAAAAGACTTTTTGTTGTCCTGACTGTTTAGTTGTTGTTTGCAGCTTCTTTTTTAACACGTCTGGATCTGTGAAGTTTAATTTTCTTATTTCAGAGTGTTGCTACCTATAAGCCTCCTGTTCAAACTTCACCTCTGATTTCAGAAATTCAAGATGGCGTCAGAAAAAAAGCCTTGGAAGAAGAGACAATTACCAATACATCAGTGCATACACACTTTTAACTTCTTAAACCACTGGCCGCTGCTCCAGATGAGGCTGAAGGCCTCCAAACACCTTTACCACCCGCTGAAACCTCGCCTCTCTCCAAACGAGCATCCCCCAGCATGGCCGCCGTCCTTCTGGGACGCTGTCGCAGTGCCTCCTTCCTCAGCAGAGCTGGCCTGGCCGCCGCCACTCGTGCAGCCAGCAGCTCTTTGTCACGGCTGGCAGGCCCGCAGTCTGACAGTGTACTTGGCTGTGGCTGAAATTGATTTGGCAAACGCTCCAGCAGCAACGACAAGAACAACAAGAGTGGAGGCAGCAGCTTCCCGACAGGCCCGGCCCAGCCTTTGTTAAGTAAATAAGTGTCGGAGAAAAAGAAATTAGCCTCACACAGGTTAGCAGCTGGAGGGAACAGGCCTCATGGTTCTAAACCTTCTCGGATGATTGGCAGAGGCTCAGAGGTTTGGACCCTCCTCCTCCTCCTCCTCCTCCTCATGCCCTCTAAAGAAACACTTTCTGCAGACTGGATAAATTCTGTGCCAGAATATTTTTAACCCAGCCGGACGGAGACGCAGCCAAATGATGATGATGACAGTCCATCTGTCAAAAACTAAAGTCCACTGTGGGACACGTCTGCAGTCCAGCAGCTAGACTTCTATTTTTATCTTTTTATGAGTCAGCGTGAAGAAAAATGGAATAATATGACAAAACAATGAATGTAAACAAATGAAAACAAAACACCAGAGCACTGAGGGAAACAGGAGATACAAAATAAACACAGAACGACGTAAAGCAGACAAATTCAGGTCATGGTGTCAGACTTCGGTAAAATGAAACTCCCAGACTGTGACTCATGCTGTTTGATTTATTCTCTGATGTTTTCTCAGCCTGTAAAGTGGAGAAAGTCATTTATTTCAACCACTAACTTATCAAAATGGATCAGAACTTTACATAAGAGAGCTACCAGAACCACTAGAAACTATTTTAAAGGACTAAATAAGACATGAAGCATCTCTAAACCCAGTTCTGACCAAAGATACATGATGCAACAAGACTGTACTGGTCACAGATTCCACATGCAGAGCCTGCAGCAGTGCATACACGGTGCTTTTGCTCAGAATGACAGTCGTTCGCTGGATGCATTTCTGCAGCTATGGAAAGTGAAGTACCACCTTCAGCAGCTGAAGAAGAGAGATCACAGGAGAACGACAGGTATTACAAGATCCTGCAATAACAAGGAGAACTTGAGTGTAGCATGAAAACAATAGACTACTTTTCCTTTCAGTCATCACATTAAAAGCTAATCATGGACAGAAGAATAACAGGATCCAGAAACGCCATCTTCTCTGGACCAAAGTTCATTGTGGTCAGACGAAGCAACATTTGAGATTCTTTTTGGAGTAGAGGGACCATCCACCTTGTCCTCCTGGCTCAGGTCTAAACCCTGCATCTCTGATGGTGTGGTTGCATTAGAGCCTATGGCGTGGGCGGCTCTGACATCTGGAAAGGAACTATCAATGCTGAAAAGTAGGCTCTATTTCAGCAAGATGATGCTAAACCACATACCACATCCATCACAACAGCATGGCTTCACAGGAGAAGAGTCCGGGTCCTGAACTGGTCTGCCTGCAGTCCAGATCTTTCAATAATAGAAAACTTTTGGATCAAAGAAGACCTGGTACTGTTGAGCAGATAGAATCCTACTTCACACAAGAATGGGACAACAATCCTCTCTCAGAACTCCAGCAGCTGGTCTCTTCACTTTATGTTTACAGACTGTTAAAGGGGACATATTAAACCTTTTAAGACAAGTTTATACTGGTCTCAGAGGTCCCCTAAACATGCCTGTTGCTGAAGAAACACTCCAGTATTGGATTTTTGCATGTCTAAAACCCCCTCTGATTCAGCCCTTTTCCGGACAAGCTGTTTATGTGTCTGTGGCTTTAAATGCTAATGAGTTGTCCGGCTCCGCCCCTCTCCTGAAATGGATGTGACTTAATGGATGTGGCTGTCCTGATCCTCCTCTCAGCTGGCAGCTGAAGGGAGGATCAGGTGAGGAGGGCGGAACTTTCTTCCAAGGGAGGGTTCAATCAAACCTGGAGGCGATGCTAACTCCCCATATGACATCATTAGGGGAAAATCTGAGAGCGGCTTATTTCAGCACACATTTTCTGAAAGGTGGAGAAACAAAGGGGTACCTGATGGGATTGATTAAAAAAGTAATTTTTGCATCAAATTTCCTCTTAGAGAAGATAAACATGGCCCCATCCCTACTTTTTTGAGGTGTTGCTTCCATCAAATCTAAAATGAGTTTATATTTTCATGAAATCGTGTCAGTTTCAACATCTGATATGTTGTTTATGTTCTATTGTGATTTTAAAAAGAGTTTATGAGATTTGACAGTTTTTTTTTCACAGTGTCCCAACTTTTTTGGGAATTTGGGTTTTAAAACTTAAACTTAGGACTTTGCAAATATTATTTAATAGTACTTAGGCCCTATCAGAAGGTTTTAGATGTTCATCAGTGTTAAAGATGAGAACTTACTGTGGACCAGCATCTGTCAGACTCATTAAGCTCACATGATGATGTTGCAGCCATAGCAGCCTGTTTACTGCTGCAGGCTAAACAAACCTTCAAGCCTTTAGAGCCATTAAATTGTGCCAATAAAGCAGCAGATGTAAAGGAACCGTCACTCTTCTTTCCCCTTGAATAAGCCGTGAACTGTAAAGCCAGAACCATCCTGTATATTCCTGGTTGGAGAGTCAGTGTGGAGGAGTTAACAAGCTCACATCCAGCTGGAGAGTCTGGCCACTGTAAAAGCAGCAGGTGAGTGTTTTAAACAGCACCCTGCCTGTTTGCTCTGCTCTGCACAGCTCAATCTAAATGTTTCAGTGTCAGCATCTGTTTTCCCAGCAAACACAAACCCTCAGAGGGACGGGCAGCAGTTTGATTCTGGTTTTGTTTCAGCAGCAGAGCTCAGCGTGACACCGACTCGCCCTCCAGGATTATTTGAAGTTCTTTGAAATTCCCCAGCGTTTGATGTCCATCTTTAAAAATAAACCTTTCTTCTCGCTGCTCGCCTGCGCTGAATTAATAAATACAACATGACATTGTGCAGCGTGCAAAAAAAAATCAAGCCCTTCGTTTCCACCCGACTTTAACTTGTGCTTTTCTTTCATCCCCGGCTCGTCAGATTTTCACCCCTCTGTGATCTCTGATGGTGGTTCTTTCTGCGTCTTAGACAAATTACCAACTTCTCCTCTCTCTCTCTGCTTCCCCAGGACTTCCCTCTGCTCCGGCTGGATGATGTGGTGGACGGCCAGTCCAACATCGTGGGCTTCTCTATGCTGAACAGCAGCCATTCCTTCTACCTGGAGTTCATCAGGAGCCTGAACCTGTCCTGGAGGGAAGGCTGCAGCATCAGCCCGTACCCTGGCCCGGCGGTGAGAGAAACACACTGATTAACAGGACTGTAGGCCCGCCTCTGCTTCTCTGAAACGTCTCAGGACATTTCTGGGCAGTTCCTGGTGATAAACAGCCAGGCCAGTGTTTTTGATAGGGGTGTGTACCACTGACATAAAGATGGACGATGTGTCCACACCTCCTGCAGTTGTACAAAAGTTTAGCCAAAATCCCCCCCAGCAGACACAGACAAATGAAGCTGGTTTGTCTCTCCTCCCCTCTAACCAAAACATTAAATTCTCCCTCAGGTGGCTTCAGTCCACAGCAGAAACAGGTGATTGTGTTTTTTTGGTGCTTCACTGTTATGGAAACTTGAATTTCAAATTTAAATTCCCATAAAACTCTGCTCCAGCCGACTCTGACTGGACCGCTGGCTGCAGTGTTGATCGACTAGAACTCATGTGACTCCTTAGCCAATCAGAATCAAAAATGGAGAGGAAGAAAGATATGCAGCAGAGCCAAAGTTACAGACCTCTAATTAATTAATCCTTCCAGTGATTGGTGAATAAAATGTTGCTATTGATAATCAGATAAACCTCAAATGTGGACATGCAAAGGTCCATAAGGATAAAGGGTCAATACAGACGTCCCTACAGAGGGATGGATTTACAAACTTGTGTAGATCTGTAGGGATGTATTGATCTTCTCTAGTATGCAGACAGGGCAGACAGATACATGCGTATTCATAGGGATGTGCAGACAAATGGATGTACGTATCAACATACATGACGATTGTAGGGACTTCTGTATGGATGAACATACATATGAGATAAGGCACCACAGTGATTAATGTTACTGTTAGTAGATTAATGAGTGCAGGCATGCAGATGAGGTGAGGGATATTAGACTAATTAAGATACAGTAAGACAGTAGAAGACGGTGCAGGATATTTTAGATAAAGCAGGGCTAAGGTGCTTGTTGAATGAAAGTTATATTTTCTGGCATACTGTTACTGTTGAGTGGTTGTCATGGTAACTGGTGATTGTTGAGTGGTCATCAGAGTGACTCTGTGACTGTTGAGTGGTCATCAGAGCGACTCTGTGACTGTTGAGTGGTCATCAGAGTGACTCTGTGACTGTTGAGTGGTCATCAGAGGGACTCTGTGACTGTTGAGTGGTCATCAGAGCGACTCTGTGACTGTTGAGTGGTCATCAGAGTGACTCTGTGACTGTTGAGTGGTTATCAGAGTGACTCTGTGACTGTTGAGTGGTTATCAGAGTGACTCTGTGATTCTGAAGCCACCAGAGGGATGAAACTGTGTCTGTTCTTGGTTGTTCTGTTGTGCAGTCCCCTGCATTGCTACCTTAAAGGAGGATAAGTGGTTATGTCCAGGTTGTGCGGTGTCTGCACTGACATGTATATTTACTTGACATCTGTAGGTAAATTTATTAGGACCAATGTAAGTACTTTAGTGTCTTTATACTTATGATTGTCAGGATCCATAGGGACAGATGGCTGTATGTAAGAATGAACCTTCATGTTGATGTTGATTCTCTGGTTCTCTACTTGTGTTTTTTTGGTCCATAATCATCTCTGACAATCCCCAAGATGAGCTATTTAACTCTGCCTACTCTTCCATTCCACCTCCCCCAGGTTATGTGTGCTCAGCAGAAACAAAGCCTGTTACTGATGAAGCATCGCTGCTGCATTATCTGGTAGTTGAAGTTGTGGTCATTTCATTTTCCTGAGAGCCTCGGCTGCTAAATGACATTGATTTTTTAAGATGATAAGTTTTGTGCTGCTTCTGAGTCTTGATGTAAAGTGATGTCTTTATCTTATGGAGGAGCACTGGGTAACAGACCAGCCTCATATGAAATGTCTCATCTAAGAGCATTGTGTTAGTCTGAATGGCATGACTTGGATCTTTGTACTCATTTTAATCTCCCTCCATGGTCCAGCCCTCTGTCTGAGCTGGCTCTTCTTATTGTACTGATAATGAGTCTAATGTGACGTCTCTCCTCCTCCTCCTCCTCCACAATGAAAGGAGCCATCAGGACAAATAAATCTGTTCCATGTTTGTCTCATTTGCAGCTCTGTAGCTCAGTAATAATAGGCCAGCAGACTGCTTGAATAAAGATAAGAGAGATGACAAAAGAGTTTGTCTCAATCACTGCAGACACCATTATCACTGTTAGAAGATCCCCGTGGTTTATTACTCCGATTCCAATCCCAGCACTATTTATTATTGTGATGATCACAGACATTATGTGATGATGAGTGAAGATTAGTGTCTGAGACGACTGTGGCAGCGAGCATCCACGGCTGTGTTCACATGGTTAGTGACTGTAGACACAATGAAGGCATCAGAACCATTGTTAAAGAAGCAAACAAAAGTGACCGTATTTCCCCGCCAGTCCAGGTGGCTGTAAAGCTCATGTTTATTAAATAAGAACCAAGATCTCCAACACATCAGGGTTCCATCTAAAGAAGCTCAAGAACGGATGAGAAACAAAGTCACTGATGTCTATCAGTCTGAAAAGACTGATAGACATCACTGTGAGAGCCATTATCCACAAATGGAGAAAACTGTGAACAGTGGCCTACCAAAATGACTCCAAGAGCGCATAGACGACCGTGAATTCTGCTCTCTACCAGAAAATCCTGAAGTTCAAGCCCACTTGGGTTCAGACCCGCCCACAGACTTGTCCCAGATGAACCCATGAGTGCTAGCATCCTAGCGCTAACAGTTACTTCATTTTGATGCAGAAATGTGTGTCAAGCTTTTATTGGGTTCTGATGTTAAAATTATTTATTACTGATATTTTTTCCGCACAGTTTTGCCACTTCTTGTTGCCACCTCCCCTCATTATCATGTATTTTGCGCCTTATAGGCCATTTCTGCATCTTTTATTTTTTTGCCACTTTAACCTATTTGTGCCACTTTTTGCCTTTTTTCCACAACTTTTCACTCATTTTTGCTGCTTTTCACCCTTCTTTTACAACTTTCCCCTGATTTCTTGATATTTCCCTTTCATTTTTTGCCCTTTTCACACTTTTGTAAACTTTTAACCCATTGTACCACTTTACCCCATTGTTACCAATTGTTGGGCCCCTTAAAACCCACTAGTGCTGCTTTTGCCATTTTACACCACTTTAACTGCATTTTTTACCCATTTTTTCTGCTTCTCTATCATTTTTTGCCTTTTTTCTGTGACTTTTAACTCATTTTACAACTTGCCTCCATTGTTTCCATTTTTTGCACCTAGCTACCCATCTTTACTCCTTTTAGCTTTTTTAACCTGTCTGTGTGGCTTTTCTCCATGGTTTTACCATTTCTAGACCATTTTGGGACTTTTTGCCCATTTTTGCTACTTCTCACAAGTTTTTGAACTTTCCAGCCCATTTTTGTCTCTCTTTCAAAGCATGTAACCACTTTGGCCACTTTACCCCATCACTGCCATTTCTTTTTCTGTTTTTTGCTGTTTTTTGCTGTTTTTTTGGCACTTTTTCTACTTTAAACCAGCATCTTTCAGCATTTGTTTTGACCACTTGTAACCAATTCATGTATTTTAGCCCATTTGTACAACTTGTAATCCATTTTTGCTGCCATTTGCCTATTTATATAACTTTCAACCCATTTTTGCCACTTTTGTCCATATTAGCCACTTTCTGCCATCCTTTTTAGTCCTCCTCCTCAAGTATTTAATTATTGTCCATCAAAGTTGTTTCAGTTTCTTACACATCATTTGTCCACATTATAGCCCAGATATGAAGTCGGAGACTATTTCCCTAAAGGTTTAGTTTAATGTGCCCATCCATGTTAACGAATAAAAAGATCATTCTGTTTTAAGAAAATGAGTTCACATTTTTAAAGGTTTTGTTGTACAACAGCATAAATAAATAAATGAAATCCATTTTTCTTGCTTTGATAAGGGTTATTTTCCAGGTTAAAAATAAAATCTGGTTATCATTTTAACTTTGTAACAGTCCGTGATTTAGCAGACCTCCATGAACTCTAACTCTAAATCTGGATGGGCACCTTTATGGTCAGTGGTTTTTCTGGCAGATCCACTTCTTGGTTTAAACCAGGGTCAAAAATTGGGAGAAACTCATTTTTCTGTTGTTGCTTCTTGTTTTTTTTTTTTTTTTCCTTTTTTTGACAGAAAATAGAACAGATGGAAGAACTAGCCTTTTCTCTCTCTTTTTTATTTTTATGTTAATTTGTTTTCCCAGTTCTGTGATTTTGTTTTCTTGTTTTTACCCCATTGGGGGTCGCGAGACACTGAGAGGGGGTCTCCAGATGCCTTAAAAAACAAAACTAAGAATATTTTTTAAATTACACTGTTGCAACTTTAAATCATTTTTACCAAATTTTAACCCTTTTTCACCACTTTTTAACACCAATTTTGCCAATTTTAGCACATTTTTGACATTCAAAACACATTTGTGTCAAATTTGAACCCTTTCAACCATTTTTCTGCCTGTTTTTGTCACTTCTAAACCAATTCTTGTCACTTTCTTCCTATTTTTCCCTCATTATTGCCACTACCACTTTTTGCACCCCTTTTTGCCCATTTTGACCGCATATATCCCATTTTTGCCAGTTTATATCAATTTTTCACCCCAGTCTTCTTAATTTCCCTCAGTTTTTTTGCAACTTAAAGCCATTTCAGCTACTTTTTAACCCCCTTTTACTGCTTTTTGTGCCTCGATTTTGGTTATTTTCTGCCTCTTTTAATCTAATTTTGCAACTTTTAGCCCATTGTTGTTCTTTAAAATCCTATTTCAACACCTTTTCTACCATTTTATGCCATTTTCACTAATTTAAGCAATTTTTCAAACATTTTAAATGTGTTTTGAACAAAAGTTATATTCTTTTAAGAAGTTTATTTACTCCACAAATGAATAGAAAGAGATATTTGCTGCTTTGATCAGAGTGGTCATTATTCAGGTCAAATATAAAATATGGTTTTCACTGCTTTACTTCACAGTGGACCATGGTTTTGCTGACCTCCATGGGCCCTCAGCTTGGCTGGGTCCCAGAATGGCTCATGAATGTTCATGGCTGTGTTCAACCACCTTCAGGTACAGTGAGGTCCCCAGTCTCTGGCACCTTTATTTTGGGGGTCACAGTGGATGGCTATATAGGCTTAAATAATGAAAGGAGGGCTTTTATTTTGAAATGTTCATCTTACCAAATGGGTCACATGATTTCCTTTATTTCATTAAAACAAGAAAACAGAATAACAGAATTGAAAAAACAACAAATTAAACCCCTTTCTGCTAAAATGAAAAATGAGAAAATGGCTTATTTTTCAGTTTTTTCCATTTTCTGTAAAATAGTAAAAAAAAAAAAAAATAAAAAAATAAACTAAATAACAAGAGTCTGGTTTCAACCAGTAAACGGATCTGCCAGATTATACACGGACCCTTTACCCGTTTATGGGCGGCCTTGCTTGGGCAATAATCCCACAAACACCAGTAAGTCCACCTCTTTGAAGGATGAAGGTTCTGGAGTGGTCCAGTCCAAGTCTGGACTTGAATCTGATTGAGATGCTGTGGCATGACCTTAAACAGGCTGTTCATGCTGGAAAACCCTCCTAAAGAATGGGACAACATTCCTCCACAGTGATGAGAAAGACTCAAATGTTTGCCTGCAGTTTTTGCTGCCAATAAGGAACAACCAGTGACTTTTTCCACGTCAGACCAGGTGAAAAAACTGACGTTTGCATTCCCCAGGTCATCTTTGACCGTTTTTAAAAAAGAAGAAACAAGGAAGGGGCTAAAGAGTTTTCAGGGCCCTGCATGGATGTTCTGTGTGGATGATGTTACCTCAGAGCAGAGGAGACAGCAGACTGACTGACTGACAGCGCGCTGAGAGCCGATGATTATTTTTCACTCTCTCCGTCTCTATCTTCCCTCCTCCATCATTCTCTCTTCAAACTCTAATTAGTTATCGTCATCCAGCCCTGAAACTATCGACTCACAGAGAACTCCAATCACACTGGCTCATACATCCATCTTTTTTATCAGCGGCCGACAGCCGGTGCAGCTCTGCCTCCGTACGATCTGTCTGATTCCCTCCGAGTGTCGCTTTGACTGACAACTGACCAAACAGAGCAGAACGTCAGGAGCTGATAGGATCGCTGAGCCGTACGAGCCGCACGCTCAACGCCGCTGATACCAGGAGCGCTTCACTTTTCTTCTCTCTGGTATCGTTCCTAGACGTGCTCACGTGTCGGAGCATGATCCAAACACACAAACGCGTCATCTATTGTCTGAGACAGGCTGGTTTATGAGCTAAATAAGATCAAATGGCAGAGTAATCACCGTCTCTGCAGCTCTACGGGCCGGTTCAGCCTGTTCTGGACTCTGGGTTTGGTGGAGCGGCATACTTATCTCAGAATTAAATTAGGCACCAGATGTTTCCCTCAGGATTTACAACAGTGGGGTCCTGTGTCCACTCAGGCCTGTTTTGCTCTCACAGCATCCATCACTTCAATTTCAGAGCCTTTATCTCAGGTACTTTCTGATATTTGTTTATAAAAGTGGTCTTAAGGTTCAGAAACATCCTTTGCTTGAGACTGTTCTCAGCTCATGGGTTGGTCTATCATTAGGCTAAGGGAGGTGAGGGCTTGGGGCCTGAAGACATGGGCTATTTGCAAAAGACATCATGTCTCCCACATGACTAGAATGAGGCAGGAAGGGATTTCTGCTTCGACAGTTGCTTTCAAAAATGCCAAAGTGCTGTGCTGTTTGTGACTACGCCAACCCGCCAAATTGGTAAAAACAAGAGCGACTTCTGAGTCCTGAAAGTAGTGTCACATTCAGGCAAAAAGTTTAAAAAGCTAACAGAGGATTGGTGACAGACATGGATTTAAAGTCTCCATCTAAAGCTAATGAGCAGCGTCACAACTCTGATCGTGCTTCCATCTGCTGACGTCCGTCCAGCCTCTCTCGCTGTAGTGGGACATCCGTCTCTTTTTAGAGATCTGGATCATTTGGTTCAGCTCAGACAGCCTTTAGGCTCCCAAACGGCTCTTCATGTGGTTCCAGTCTGGCTTTTTAAAGTGGATTAACCCTCTGAGACTAATGTTTTTCTATGATGAGAGGTGACATATGATATTAAAAGTTACATAAATTTTCAGCCATAAACTGTAGCCACTTCCTTTTCAAATCAAATATTGAATGTCTTTTTATCCATTTTCAATTTTTTTTTGGTGGTGTGGGCGCGGTTATCAGAAAAAAGGTTGGGAACCACTGGCTTAGAAGACTGCCACACATAGAGCTAATAGAAAGAAATGAACGGGACCCCCCCCCCCCACATGTAAGAAAAGCAGAGCTCCCCTAGGACCCAAGAGAGAAAAAAAGTGACACACTGCTGCCAAAAATCCACACATGGATTTAAATGTTTCACTGATAAAACCCTAAAAAAGGCCTATGCATGCTTGTCTTATCAATTCACCTTTGTATAAACTACTTAATAACTGCTTTGCCGTGGTTTTAGTCAATATTTGCTAATCTAATGGCAGCCTCACAGCAGACAAAGCCCCCCCCCCCAAAAGTCTTTGGTGCCCCACTTGGGGGTCCCAGATCCCAGGTTGGGAACCAATGGTTTACTGTGTCACACATAAAAATCTTGGAGTTTTAGTCTCAATTATTTTTTTGTTTTGTCTTTGTAGTCCTTTAAGTAACATTTCTGCAGCTCATATCCTCTCAGAGGTTGTCCTGAATAAAAGATGTTTAGAGCGTGACTGTTCACCACGGCGCTGATGTTTTACGAGCTTTTTAAGACAAAAAAGTTCAGGTGAGACAAAATGGTTAAAGAATAGCTGAGGGCTCTGAGGGTTAATGAGAAATGTGGTCCAGTTCTGATAAAACTGCCACCATACTAAAACTACAACCAAGCAGCGTTCGCCATCAGCCTCCAGTACAACTAAACCCCGCCCCTAACTACCGCCTTGTTCTCATAAAATGATGCTGATTGGTCAGGTCTGTTCTCAGACCTGGCACAGTTGTTTTAGCTTTGCAAGATAGCTCTGCCTGATGACAGAGATGGGATCTACAAGGTTAGGTCTACAGTCATAAGATCATCAGCAGATTCAGGAAGTCCACAGAAATCTCCACCAGTTGCAGGGGTGTGATAGGACAGGTTTTCAGAATGTGGAGATTGGTTCATTATGCTTTAAATTTTTCACTTTAGAGGCTTTTAATAAAAGTCAAATATGAGCATGCAGCCAGAAAAGTCTCAAACCTTGAACATCATCAGTCAGCAACCGTTGCTCTTCTTTGCTCCTATTTTCCATGTAGCTGAATAAAAACCATGGAAAGGACAGCTTGCAATGAAACTGTTGAACTTATTTATAGTTTCTTCTATTGACATGATCTTTTCTATTCAGGTCAGCAAGATTCTGTTTATATTTGCCATGCTGTGCAACACAGCTAGCTGTTGTTGTTTTGTTCATGATTTGAAACTAAATAAAGCTAAAAACCACACATGTAGCAGCTCAGGACGATCAATATTTATGTTTGCTGCCGGGCCACGACCTCTGCAGTCTGGAGCATCATTACTGGATGCCGGGTCATGTAGAATAAGGAGCTGTAAATCCCTATTTCGCTGTTCCATCTGTGTCCATCAGGGAGATAAAGTCTGCAGTCAGTGACTGTAGAGCGCGCTAACGCCTGAGGGCGTTCAGAGCAGAGAGCCAATCAGGGATCACTCAGAGCTCTGAAGAAACAGGAGGATATTTAACTGCCCTTGTATGCTGATGTCTTTTCTCTGTAAATGCTCTCAGTGCTTTACATGTTCTGTTTTAAACAGTCTTTGATTTACTCTAAAGTAAATGGTGCTTTATAACAATCCCAGTTACAAAAAAGTTGGGACAATATTTAAAATGTGAATATAAAAACAGGATGCAGTGATACGGAAATCTTTTTCAACCTTTATTCAAATGAATTCAACACAAAGCCAAATATTTGATGTTCAGAAGGATGAACATTATTGTTCTTCAGGAAATTTACACAAACTGGGAATTTGATGTCAGCAATGTGTTCCAGAAAGGTTGGGACAAGGGCACGAAAAGACTGGGAAAGTTGAGGAGTGCTCTAAAACTTCTGGAACCTTCCACAGGAAAGTAGGGTAACAGGCGAAAGTACCGTGATTGGGTATAAAAGACTGACTGGGAATTAGTCTAACAGTTTAGGAACCACATTCCTCCACATGAAGCTGCAAAGAGTCTAGAAGTTTCGCCCTCTACAGTCCATATCATCAAAGATGAAGATAATCTAGAGAAAGGCTGAAAACCAACACCATATGCAAATGACCTTTGACCCCTCAGATGGTGCTGTATCAGAAAGCGGCATCATTCTGTGACGATATTTCAACATGGGCTCGGGAACACTTTAGAAAACCATTGTCAGTTAACACAGTACACCGCGACATCCAGAAGCCCCGCCCACTTCTCTAGGCCCAAGCTCATCCCAGGTAGACTGACCTGAAGTGGGAAAATGGTGCTGTGGTCTGATGAGTCCCAGTACAGTTTTCACTTGTCGTTCTCCCCTCTCTAGTCCCTGTTTCCGGCTTCATCCACAGTCCCATCACTCTCTAATACCGTGGTGTCCAAACTATGACCTGGGGGCCAAATGCGGCCCTTGGCCCATTTTTATGTAAATTCTATAACATTCGTGAAAACTAGTCCACATTAGAGCATGAAGCTCATGCTTGACTGTAGATTTGATCTGTATAGTTTTGTGTTTCCTTGGGGGCTCGTCCGGGATGCTCACACATAAACGCTCATCTGTAAAACACAGAACAAAATACAGCTTTTGAAGACGGTATTTGGATTAGAGTGTATTTTACTTTCAGCACTAGGCAGTGCCTCTGTGCTAATCCTGTAAACAAACATTTTGACCAGATGATTTAGTGATGTGCTTTTTGACAGGACTTAAACTTTAAATTCTCTTCTCCGTGGAGGTCAGTCTCATTCTGATTCAGTGATAGTCAGGGCTCAACTGAAACCTCATAGGCCTTCTTAAAATCCTTGAAATGGTTGTCTAGTTATCAGCCATTAATTAGCTATTTAAGCATCCAATCACAAAGCACATCTTTATCTAAATTAGACTGACTTTAATATCATAAAGGTGAGGGATGTGAAAGTGGCCCCACCAGCCTTATAGTCAGGATGGAGATTCTTCCAAGCAAAAGCTGCAGAAAACCTCAAAGCCTTTTTTCCCAACACCATCCAGACTCTGGGAACGACAAACTGCACAAAGACAAACGGACGCAGGTTGTGTGATCCGTCTTTCTGGATTTAACCCTATAGAACCCATCTTCATGCCGGCGCTACGATTAGCATATTCATTTTTGATTGGCGGTAGATTTGAAACCAGATAAGATAGATCAATCATTCTTTTTTCAAATAATATCTGGGGAGTTACACTAACATTTCACACATTCACCATGTTTCAGAGCGCTTTTTCTTTGCAGTGATGGGTTTGGAAAAAATACACATAAAGCGTACATGACAAAAACCTTTATAAACGAGACCACGGGGATTTGCAGCACTTCCTACATTGAAATAAGCATCATCACGTTGTGGGCATGACCTGTCACATGATTCTATAGCCCCCCCCCCCCCAACAACAGGAAGTGGCGTATTTTCCAGATAAGATAGATCAATCATTCTTTTTCAAATAATATCTGGGAGTTACACTAACATTTCACACATTCACCATGTTTCAGAGCGCTTTGTTTGCAGTGATGGGTTTTACAAAAAGACTCAGACACACATCCCACACACACCAGACATCCATCACACACACCTTTGACACACTTCCACACATATGTAGTTATGGAGCAGCAAAAACCTGGTCGCGCTAAACGGTTTTACAGCTGGCGTGAAGCTTTGAACTAATTACAGCGTCAGATGAAGAGTCCAACTACTCATCTGGCTCGTTTATTTTACAGGTTACAAAATTGGCTTAAAAAGCAAGTTACATTCAGACTCCGAATACATTTCCTGTAGTTCTAAGGAATATTGTGCAACTATTTGTACATTTACAAATCTGAGGGATACAGCTGTGCAGTTTCTAAATTTAGAAATATATCAGAGCAAAAACAAAGACAATTTTTTTTTTTTGTTTTTTCTTTTTTTTTTTTTTTTTAGGTTTATTGAACTTTTAAGCAATTTATTGTAGTAGTTAAGACAGAAGTCAATACATCATTTTAAAACTTGGGCTATAAGGGTTATATTCATGTTAAGCAAATAAAAATACTCCCAAAAATTGCACTACCGTATGTAAAAATGAAGAATATATAAGAATATGTCCTGGTAGACTTGCATAATTGTAGGTTTTAAAGGGTTAAAGAGAGGAATGGTAGTCCAGAACACAGTCCAGCTGATTTTAGAATATAAAGAACAATGGTGAGGAGGAAATCCACAAGTAGTGATAGGCATTCATGTTAAAAACATCACTATAATCAGGAAAAGGTATAAAAAAGTAGACTCAGCTGGTGTCTTTATGACAGAGGAGGAACAGGACCCAGTAAAAACCTCCGTTTCTTAGAATCATCCTAAATATGCTCTTTAAAAGTCAAGTTTCCATAAAGTAAAAACCCTTTAATATTTAAGAGAATACAACTCAGTTTCCAGACGGTCTTATTTTAGCTGTTCTTGAAGGAGTTTTGGAGAAACTAGGAAAAGAGGGCGGGGCCTAGACTGGCCTGTCCACACCATAGACTGTAGAAAGAATTGGACAAACCCCATGTGACGTCAGTCGTCTGCGTACAATAGGTGGACTCAAACAGTTCTCGAAGCCCATTTGTGGACGCTTCCATATTAAAATCGCGGTCTCAACCGAACTTTGGATCAACCTAATGGCCCACCCACTAAGCGCAACTTCCTGTCAGCCTGCTAGCTAGCATTCCGGTTGACAGAAATGGAGCCTCTGCCTGCTGAGTTATCTGTCAATCAAATGAGACGCACCAATCAGCTTTCATCCTAAATATAATCCAAACGATCGTGGTGGGAGCACATGAAAACACTAGCTAATGAGACACGCTTGGTGTTTTGAACCAGGCTGTAAACCAGTTTATTTTGTGTGTCAAAACTGGATGTTTAACATGTGTCCAGACGGGACTTCCGGTGTTCCTGCAGCCAGCCTCAAGTGGACACTCGTGATATAGCAATTTTTTTGCACTTCTGCATTGGCTTCATTTTTTAGGACCGGAGGTTGCCGCTTGGTCCACACCTGTGTCTCATTGAAAATGTGAGGCAGATTATGAAGTACATGCCAAAGTAAAACCTGCACTGTTGAGCATCTTAAGATGAACAGGAAGCAATGATGGAACATAGCCATCCTGTCCCAACTGTTGCAGGCATCAAATTCAGAATAGGAGCATTTTTTTTCTAAGTATGTTGTCTTTGTGCTGTATTCAGTTGAATAAAGGTTGAAAAGTATTTTCAAATCACTGTATTCTATTTCTAATTCTATTTCACACTGTGTCCCAGCATTTTTGGTTTTAGGCTTTGTAAGGAATCTCGTCTGATGCTGCGTGGATGTCCAGGGCTCTGAGAGGACAGGTGAATCTTAATTAGTAAATGCGATGTGTTCCTGTTTTGCAGCTGTCTTCGGCGCTGATGTTCGACGCCGTTCACGTGGTGGTGAGCGCCGTGCGAGAGCTGAACCGCAGCCAGGAGATCGGAGTGAAGCCGCTGAGCTGCACCTCCCCGCTGATCTGGCAGCACGGGACCAGCCTCATGAACTACCTGAGAATGGTAACGCATGCACACAAACTCTCAGGATGTGGTAGTTTAAAGGTTCTGAATCAAAGAATCATATGAGGTTTAACGTTCCTCCACTAGTCTTCTGCAGCATGTTGCACCAACTCTGCATAAACCCAAGTCAGACTGCATGTAATTAGCATTATTCTAACTAAATCCAGCAGGGTTATTGCATGTAGCACCACCCCCTCCTGACCCATGGGGAATATCTGACCATCTTTAGAGAGTGGACATGTGAAAACAGCTGATACTGCTCAGAGGATCGGTTTCAGGTCTTAAAACAGGACTGAAGAGCTGGTCTGGCCTCTCTCTCCCTCCTCTGTCCTGCTGTGATTTTCATTTCCATGTTTATTTAATTTATCCTTGTCTCCTATTTTCCACTTTCTGCCCGTCTGCCACTTCTTGTTTCCTTCATCCACAGAGGAGCCCCCCCCCCATATTGTTTTTGTTGCTCCCAGTGCATCACTTCATCATCTCTGCACTGTTTTTGGCAGCATCCAGAGACCTCTCTCTCTCTCCGTCTGCCTCCGTCTCTCTGGCTGCAGACTTTTAGGATGTAATTCATCCTGAGTCATGCACACACAAACACAGATAATACAGTCACTATCATTCATACTGTAGGTGCACTCCATCGCACATTACTCACATAAACTCAGGCACCAGATGCACGCTCGGATGCACGCATGTCGTGCAATTCTCACACTCATTTGCACATTTATGCAAACACAAACATACCGACAGCTCCGTCCCTCTTCTCTCATATCTCTCCGTCTGCTGTGCTTCTCCTGAACAAAACACATTTTTATTCAGTCTTTATGTCCTCTACAGTCTGAGTTCATACATTCTGGTTTATCATGCGACATTAAACTGCTGGTTCAAACATTCCAGACGCTCGGACAGCACACCAGTTTGATTTGTAAAGCCTTCATGGTCTCCAGAGCCAGCCCTGCAGGCTTGCATGTTGGGGTTTGAAGCTGATTGTCTCCTGGTTAGCTAAATACTAACACACCAGTCAGCCACACGGGACCAACGTGGCACCTGTAATTATGCTGTCCCTAATGTCTGTGGGTGGAGAATTGAAGGACCCTTACCTACAGTTTCCACATAAAGCGAGCACGCCGCGGTCCACCACAAATTGTACTGTTGAGCTCATCACTCCCTCTCTAGTCTATCAGAGCATATCCACAGCCGGCGCTCCAAACCGGCAGCGGCGCATGCCTGGAGCGCCACTTCGTTCCGCTACTGCAGTGGTGCTCAAATGGTGTGCCGAGACATACTGGTTGGCCTTGAGACAAGTCTATGTGTGCCTTAGGAATTCGTCTGACTATACACTAGTACTACAACTATGCAACAACTAAAGACACCATAGCCAATGTCCTTGCTGCATGCAAACGTTAGACATTGCATTGCATCATGCATCACTGCATGCTAACTGTCCATCTGTTTTCTGTTAAATATGCAATTATCTGTCCTGTAAATTTACATGTAAAAATATGACATCTCATGCTTTTACTTAGAGAGTAGAAAATCTGAGGTATGGTACCTCCAACAGCTGTGAGCCACATAGTTTTGTCTCCATGTTACCACAAGTCAGACCATAAAAATTCATAAATGGATACAGAGAATATCCATGCATCACACTCCAATTTGTAAAACAAGCTAACAAGTTTTGAGAATGACAGAAGTGGAAGAAAATTAAGAATATCCTCTGGTGGGACACTCCTGGTTCCTTGTCATTCTCTGTGCAACCTCTTCCATTTTTACTTGTTCATCTCAATGCAAGCAACAGAGAGGAAAAAAGGACCCAGGTGACTGGGGATAAACCTGGGGCGCTGCAGTACATCACTCACATGGTGTCAGGATGCTACAAAAGGAAACTCTGTAACCAAACTGATTCTGGAGCCTTGTGTGCCTTGAGACTTCAGCTTGATTTTTGGTGTGCCTTGGGCAAAAAAAGTTTGAAAACCATTGTGCTACGGGAGGAAGTTGTTGTCAAACTTAGTCATATGATTAAAATGAGTTATTATTTTTTTTAAGCGTTAAGCGTTCAAGATTAATCACAAGTATTAACACGTTTATATTAACCGGCGTAAACAAACCGCATGCCAACTTTAATGGCCCTAATACTTGTTCGTATCTATGCACCCACTGCAGTGGAAAAATACTTTTAACATTAAAAAAATTAATAAAAATTCAGAACTTTTGTGAATAAATTAATATCTCTAATCTTAATTGTTGCTTTAATGTGCTTTTTTTGAAAATGCCGAGCTTCAATTGTAAACCTTTTC